>NC_045142.1:10492890-10679115 GCF_008831285.2 Nymphaea colorata
AGGTTAGGCCGAGAGCTAGAACTAGAGGAAGTGAGGTTAGAGCGAGCTCGGTCGAGGGGGTTGAGGTTAGTAGGCGAGCTGGGCTAGGAAGAGGCTGAGCTCGGTTGGAGGTAAGTGAGCTGGGTCACTCGAGCTAGGCTCGAGTCAACTAGGATAGTCCTAGCTGGGCTCGGGTTGACCGAGTCCCTAGGGCGGAGAAGGGTTAGGTCAAAAGAGCTCAGTCAACTAAAGAAGAAGTCGACTAGGTGAAGCTGGGTCGGTCAAGGTCAAACTAGGTTGGGTTTGACTAAGGCACCTAGGTCGGGTTAGGGGTTAAGTCAAGTTGACTTAGGACTAGGCTCGAGCTAAGAAGACTACCTAAGAACTTAAGTCTAGCTAACTCGAGTAGGTCTCTCGAGTGAGGAGATTGTGACACGTCAGGAGTCAAGGGTCACGAGGGCTACGGTTAGAGGAGATGGGGGCTTGGCTCGTGTGTCTCGTGATGAAGAGAGATCGAGACACGTGGAGGGATCAACGGTTGAGGGAGGCTGCGAGTGAGGATGAATGGGGACGTGATTAAGGCTAGGTGCGAGTCCAAGGGGACTTGCGCTACAAACGTGAAAAGTGGGGCGCGAGAAAGGGGAGTGGCGCCTAAAGAGGGGGAACGTGTAACTGAGGTGGCGAGCTGTGAGGAGCTGGTGGAAAAGGTGGTGTGCGAGTTGGAGGAGAGCTGGGTCGTGGGCAAGGAGATGCCGCCAGTGGCCAGATGGGTGGCTGGGATCCTATGCGACAAGGGAGAAGACTCAGCCAACTCGAGTGAAGGGCGAGATGGCGACTAGTGCTCTAAAGCTAAGGGACATGCAATAACGAAACTCGGTGAGGGACACGATGGGCCAGGTGAGACACGGACTTGAGAACGACCGGGGGATGGCTGACACGTGTACAAAGCAACGGTGCAGCTTGCACTAACCTGGTCCGAGTAGTTCTTCAAGTGGGCTCGCGCCGGTGGACTAGTCGATCAGTTTGAGTAGATTCTCACCGAAGACTAATTCGCCCCTTTCAGCTTCACACGGGCTTCAACTCGCACAAGGGCAGACTGGTCTAACGATGTCGGAAGCTTTGGAGAGTGCCGGAAAGTGCAGGCTTGGCCGGAGTTGCAGAGTTTTCCGGCGAAGAACCGAGAATGAAATCCGACCATGCGATCTTGCCCGAATTTAGTTATTTGGAAGCTCTTGATTGGGCGATTGCAGGGAGCTCATTCAAATTAACTTTCGCCGGTTAAATCTTGAGTTATAGGGTGTTTTACCCTGCTGGACCGAAGGACAAGTGAAAGGCCAGAATCCGAGGTTTTCTGAAATCAAACTCGGATCTACCCGCCGCTATCTTTCTTGATTGTTAGCTAGATAATACCGTAGATTCAAGATCTTTCTTCAAGAAGAACTTTGGGACAATTTAAAGCAGATATCACTGTTTAACACAGACCTTCCTCACGGGGTTGCCGAGAAGAAAATCTAGTTCTTACGCGAAGTCTGCTCTAGATTAATCACTTGAACTTACAAGAAGAAAACCGAGAACTAAAGCACTTACCTAAGCCGTCGTTGCTGAATTCTAAACCGAATTCAGCCTTCCCTGTTGCAAGGACAGCCTCTCAACTTCACCGGGGTCGAGAAGAAGGCACCAACCTTGCTGGAATTGCAGACCAAAAAGGGGAAACAGTCGTGGACGAGGGAGGGATTGCCGCCGGTAGGAGGAATCCGCCGCAAGCCTTCGTGCTTTGAGTTCACCAACGGAATATCTCCGCTGCCCGAAGCTTTTGCTGGATTTGGAGGCGTCACAGGCCAAGGGGACGCGAGGGGATGAGAGGCACCACAAGATCTCACAAGGAGATAGTCGGTGATTGACAAAGAAGTGGAGAACTCGCCTCTAGACCGAGTGAGAGAGAGACAGCCTCACGAGGAGGAGAGAGATTGCAAACCTTGCAAATGCTTTCTTTAGCCAAAAATTTCCATACAAACACTAAGATCCAAGACAATATATACATGTCCTAATTGAACGAGTCTACAATCCAGATCTCGTTCTCTACCCACAATCCAAATCCAAAATGCCAAGCACAACCCGCTAGGCTAGGTCCTTATTTCGAAACCCATCAAAAGCAAACCTATTTACTTAACGGAAAACACTTAAAAACTAGACTCGGGCCTAGTGCACTCGGGCCTAGTGCCCACGCATAAAGTAAAAGGTTAAACCCCTGAGCCTTGTGAGCCCAGGGTGGGGACCTCGTGAGGGGACCCGCCCTCACTTCGGTTGATTAGATCAAGAGCTCGGTCAGGTTTGACCGAGCCATTTGCCTAAGACCCTGGTCTTTGGTTAGCCTCAAGGGACGCGTACACTGGACTCACTTGGTTAAGACTTGACTAGCTTGGTGAGACCTACACTAGAATCCTAGACACCCTGAGACTTACCCAGTTCAAGCACCGTCTTGGCCTCAGCTGCTCCTCCCGCTCCTCCCACTGCAACTGACGTTGGTAACGAATCCTTCTCCTTGGGACTAATTTCTGCAAGCCGTAGAGAACGAGCTCCAATCTCTGACGCCTTTCTCTTCCGCCGACTGGGCTCTGCCTCTACGTGGCCGGGACCTGGAAATTGGTCTGTAACAGATTCCCCCTCCCTACCTTGCGCTTGTCCTCGAGCGCTAGAAGAGGGAAAACGATGAATGATCGTCCCGAATTCCTCCCAAGAAGTACCCCTGTCGGGTCCCTCCCATTCTACGAGTACCTCATGCCTGGTTCTCCCCTGCCGCTGGACATATCTATGCTTGAGAATACGGTGAGGGGTTGGCAAGCTATCCGGAACATGCTCGATCAAAGTAGGTACATCACCCTGATGAGGCTTGAGCCTGGTGACGTGAAAGACTGGATGTACCAACGCTGTTCTTGGAAGGCCAAGTCTGTACGCAGCCTTCCCTACCTTCTGAGTCACCGGATAGGGTCCATAATATCGAGGTAGCAGCTTCGAATAGGGCTGACCCATCAAGGATTTTTGCTTAAGAGGCAACCTCTTAAGCCACACATAGTCTCCCACCTGAAACTCCCGGTCCTTCCTTCCCTTATCGTACACTTGCTTCATACGATTTTGCGCCTTGACGATGTTTTCCTTGAGAGATTCTAAGACCTCTTCTCTGGTGCGCAACTCACAATCTACTGCATCATCTTCCGCAGTACCTCCTTCATACCTTGGTATTGATGGAGGTGGAAATCCATACACACCCTCGTAAGGGGTAATGCCAGTAGACGAGTGAAGACTCGTGTTGTACGACCATTCTGCCCACGACAGAAACTTAACCCACGTTGATGGTCGTTCACCTGCGAAGCAACGGAGATAAGTCTCCAAAGACCGGTTGACAATTTCACTTTGCCCATCTGTTTGTGGGTGGTGGGCAGTACTAAAGTTTAACGTCGTACCCATATTCTTCATGTACTCCTGCCAGAATGCACTCAGAAAGATGGAGTCTCTGTCACAGACGACGGACTGTGGCATTCCATGCAGTTTCCCGATATACTCTTGGTAGACGTTGGCCACAAGTGGCCCTTGATACAACCTCGGCAAGGGGGCAAAGTGACTATACTTCGTGAGCCGATCCACGACAACTAAGACTGCCTCTTTCCCTTCTGATCGAGGCATGGCGTCGATGAAGTCCATCGTGACATCAGTCCACGGCTTGGTTGGTATAGGCAGAGGGTTCAAATGACCAGGAGGCTTGATGGCCTCGTACTTTTCCCTCTGGCAGACTATACACTTCTTTACATAGTCCTGCACTTCTGTCTTTATTCCTCGCCACCAAAATTGGGCCTTTATCCGCGCTAGGGTCTTAGCGACCCCTTCATGACCCGCTGCTGGGGTGTCATGAAAATGTTGCAGGAGTTCCTGCCTTAGCCCAGGGTTAGGAGGGACTACAGCCTTGTCCTTCCTATACAGAAGATTTCCTTTGACTGAATACAAAGGAATGGATTCGGGGTTCTGTTGAACAGAAGTCTTGATTAGCCTTAATGACTGGTCATCATGTTGATCCTGGGCTAATCTCTTCCAAATGTCCGTCTCCACCACAGACAAAGTCATCAACTGTTCAGTGAGGCGGGAAAGAGAATCCGCCGCCTTGTTCTCAGGACCCTTCTTGTACTCTATTTCGAAGTCATACCCCAAGAGTTTCGCTAGCCACCTCTGTTGAGTGGGGGTAGACACACGTTGTTTTAACATGTACTTCAGGCTGTTTTGATCGGTCCTGACGATAAACTTGCGTCCAATCAAATATGGACGCCACTTCTCCACCGCGATTACGATTGCAAGTAACTCCTTCTCATATGTAGAGAGGGGCTTGGCCCGGCTAGTCAAGGCCTTGGACATATACGCGATGGGATGACCATCTTGTCCTAGTACTGCTCCGACGCCGACTTCACACGCATCTGTTTCAATAGTGAAAGTCTTTGAGAAATCGGGGAGAGTTAGTACTGGGGCGGTCATTAGAGCTGCCTTCAATTTGTCAAAAGCAACTCTCGACTTCTCAGTCCAAGAGAAGGCTCCTTTCTTCAGCATTTGGGTGAGGGGCTGGGCAATAATGCCATAACCTTGGATGAATCTCCTGTAGTACCCAGTTAATCCGAGGAATCCTCTTAGACCTTTGAGGTCCTTGGGCAGAGGCCATTTTTCCATGGCGTGCAACTTTTCGGAGTCTGCCCGAACCCCTTCTCGGGACACGATGTGTCCGAGATATCCAATGGAAGATTGTCCAAAACTGCATTTGGACATCTTCGCAAAGAGTTGGTGCTCCTGAAGAATACCTAGAGTAATTTCCAGGTGCCTCTTGTGTTGCTCCTCGTCCTTACTATAGATGAGTATGTCATCGAAAAATACGAGGATGAAGTCTCTGAGATGAGCTCTGAACACATCATTCATACACCGCTGGAATGTAGCTGGTGCATTTGTCAGTCCAAAAGGCATTACGAGAAATTCATAATGCCTGTCATGTGTTCTGAACGCTGTCTTCAACACGACTTCATCGAACATTCTGATCTGATGATAGCCGGCTCTGAGATCAATTTTGGAAAATACTGTGGCGCCGGCCAATTCGTCTAACAACTCATCAATAACTGGTATGGGGTGCCGATCCTTAACGGTCACCTCATTCAGCGCCCTGTAATCAATACAGAATCGCCAGGTGTTGTCCTTCTTCTTCACTAAGAGAACTGGTGAAGAAAAAGGGCTGCAACTAGGCCTAATGATTCCGCTTTCTAACATTTCTTTCACAAGGCGATCGATCTCCGCCTTCTGGCTGTGCCCATACCTATATGGCCTGACGTTGACAGGCTCTGCACCTTGTGCGAGGACGATACGATGATCATATGCCCGTTTAGGCGGTAAGCCTTTGGGCTCATCAAAAATGGCTGGAAATTGGTCTAGGACCAATTGAATGCTTGGTGGAATGGGTTCTTCCACCTTTTCTTCAGATACCGGTACATCCGTAGCCAATGTGAGTACCCAACAGGCGGGTTGCTCATGCTGGATGGACCGCAATGCTGCCTTGGGACGCGTGGAGCTGGCGAGTCCCTGAAGAGTGATCGATTCTCCTTCTCCGTCTGGGATGAACGTCATGGCAAAGTTCTTCACATCCCAACGAATGTCTTTCCAAGTTAGGAACCAAGGCATTCCCAAAATCAAGTCGACTCCGTCTAATGGAATGACTAAGCAATCCACTTTGAAGTTTTTCTTCTTGATGTTGACATCAATGCCTTTTCCTTCATGAATGCACTTGAGTCTATGACCCCCTCCCACGATTATAGTCTGGGGGCTGCTCTCATTGAGAGTGACCTTGCACTTCTCAGCGGCTTCTTCTATTAAGAAGTTGTTGGTTGCACCGCTATCGAGCAAAATTAGAACTTTCTGGCCATTGATGCGGCCAAAAACTCTCATGGCGTTTGCCTTATGGGGATCCTGGATAGAATGTAAGGATTCAACCTCTTCAGATTTGTCTTCTTTGTTCGAGGTTTCTCCCTTCTGTGGTTCCTCCGACTCAACTTTCTTTCCCTTTCTCTTCACTTGGACTTCCTCATCAGACGAGGAACTGGAACTGGAGCTAGAAGAGGAATCGCTTTCAGAACTAGAGCTTGTCTCCGGTTCATCGACCACCACGATGTTGAATAGTGCCTTGCACTGGTGGTTCTTCTCCCACTTACCCTCGCATCTAAAGCATAGGCCCTTCTTCCTATACTCCTCTATTTGCTTTGGGGTCAGGTAACGAGTTGGGAGGTCATGGCCCGGTCTTGGGTTGGGCCTATAATCGTTCCCACGGTTGTAGGGAACCAATTCCTTCCCTTGGGGACGGAATTCTCTACTTTGATTCCGAGAAGTAGAGGAGAATGAGGGTTTCTTCCTCAACTTGTCCGACTTACGAGCCTTTCTTTCTCGTTTCTCTCTTTTTTCTTCTTTTCTCTCTTCAATTCTCTCCTCATACAGCCTGGCCATGGCAAAGCACTCTTCTAGACTACCGAAGCGATGGATTTTCATCTCTCTCTTGATGTCACTTCGTAGTCCACCTTTGAACGACCCTATGAGGGCCTTCTCTGGCCATTGCACCATGCTGGCCAACCTCTCGAATTGCCTTTGGTAGACAGGCACGGTGGTGGTCTGGGTCAAGTTCTTGAGATCCTCGTCATAATCTATGAACGTGGAATCTCCAAACTGCAACTGCAGACTCGCTTTGTATTTTTCCCAAGTTGGGTCGGCCGTCTTATGTTCAAACCAGAGGTAGTGGGTTGTTGCTTCGCCGGTCATATTGGCCGTGGCGATTTCAATCCATTCTTCTTGTGGTACATGGTGACACAAGAAGAAACGTTCGGCCATGAATAGCCATTCTCGAAGATGTTCCCCATTGAACTTAGGGAAATCATACTTGACGGAAGGGGTCCGTCTTTCCTCAAAACGCGCTGGTTCTCTTCGAGTTCTTCTAGGACGAAGTGGTGTTTCGTCCTCTCCTTCGGAAAGCTCAAAAATTGGGTTCCGAACGGGCTGGCTAGTTCGTTGACCTTGAGGAGGTCTGTAATATTCACTTGTAGGCTCGTTTAGATACCTGTCTGGAGGTGGTCCCATGACTCGACCTCCTTCCATGCTCGTCCCAACATGTGAAATGTTGTTGGGATTTACCTCAGTGTCGGTTTGGTAGCCAGGTATAACTAGCAAACCTTTTCCTTTCTGTTGATTCGGACCCTGAGTGGTCCTCTGCTCTACCATGACTTGGGCCTGGTTGTTGGCCAACTGTCTGAACATGGAGCGGATCTCATCCATTTCCTTTTGGTGTTCCGCATTTTGGCGATCCATGTCCTTCTTTCTATAACTCTCGACTTTGGCCATTTCATTCCGCATTTGCAACAATTCCTTCTCTATGCTTAGGATTCTACCTAAGGCATAGTCCGGAACTTGTCCCCTTTGAGTTGGAGGGGCATCTCCTGCTTGCTTCTGAGGAATGTCCTCAAGCACAGGCTCATCGGAGCTCACGTTCTTCTTGGATTTCCCATTGAATTCGTGAGTTAGGCACCAAGTGAAAACACGCACAAACCAAGGAATTTGGCTATTTGGAGCCAACGACAAAGGAAATTCCTAAACTAACGCACACGGAAATCACGCTGCCGAAACTAATCTTCAAACACTCTCCGCCTGGGCTGATCTGCTGAAGCCGGATCTTCTTGGAACGAGTGCTTGAACTTCGATAACAGCCTCAACCTGGCTCTGATACCAATTGTTAGGCCCACTCCTGCTAGGACTAGAATTTCCTAACCAAGAGCGACCTACCTTCCCAGGTCTCTTGAGTGCTGCTCAAAAACCGAAAAACCTAAAATAAAATAATTACAACTCTTCTACCCGGCTGGACAGACCCCGGCACAAAAACCCTTAGGACAGGAGACTCAGGTGCGGAAAACCCTTAATTCCCAATCCTAACTACGGGCAGACCTACGACAACAACTACAAGGGTGACACGGCTTTTACAAACGCAAGCGATACAAGAAATTCACTCGCCTCACTCACAAGCAAACCATTCACCACATACACGGCTAACGAACAAACCACGCCCAACAATAAACAAATGGGTACAGTCGGCTCCTTGTGGTCGTGTCTCGGGCAGCTGGCCCTTGAGGTACCACGGCAGGGAGCTAGGCCGAAGCCTTGGGCTAAAACAAAACTAAAGCAAACTAAGTAAACACCTAAAACAATAAGTAAAACACCCTCCCCGAAATCTACTTGAAAGACTAGAGGGTTACCGGCCAAGGGCTAGCCTTGGCTGAGCCGAAACAGCCGCGGGGTGAAGACCGATTCCCCGGGCAATGCAGCAACGGGCCGGCGTGGAGCGCGCGGCCTGGACAGCCTCCTGCTGTCGGACGAGTTGGCAGAGACCGACTGGAGTAGCAGCCTGCTGCCGAGCGAAGACGAGCGCGCGGGGAGCAGAGAGAGTCGCCTGCTGTTGGGAATTGCCTGCGGACGCGCGGACGAGAATGGCGCGGACATGCTGTCGGGCCGCCTGTTGACGAGTGGCCGAGCGGACAGCGAGTTGCGAGCGGCGCTGGCTGGCGAACGAAGTCGGTCAGCCGAGAGCGGAGCTGCTGATGCGGCGACAGGGACGAAGGCGAGTGGCTGTCGCCTTGGGCACCGGCGGAGCAACGACTGGACGTCGCCGATGTGCTGACGAGTGCCGCCTGCAGACTGAAGACGGGTCGGCGAGGAAGTGCCGACTGGGCAGCCACCTGCTGCCGGGAGCCGAGAGGAGAGAGCGACTGATTGTCGCCGCTAGGCTGGACGGAAGCCGCGGACAAGACGAGGGGGGCGAAAGCCGAGTTCGGCAGTGCCTACCTGCCTATTCTCCGAGTGGCTCGGCCACGGACGCCGGCAGGAAATCCAACGACGGGACGCGGCCGAGGTGCTGGCCGAGGACTGCTAGCAGTGCGCTAACGTTGCCGGCTGAACCTAGTCCCTAGCTACGGCTGGGTTGGTCTTGGACTGGCGGGGCTCTACGGTAGGCCAGTCAGGTTAAGAGAGCTCGGGCTGGGGTAGGCCGAGGGTCAAAGGTGCTTAGGTTGACAAGGGAGGTTACCTAGTTAAAGGGTAGGTTAGGCCGAGAGCTAGAACTAGAGGAAGTGAGGTTAAGAGCGAGCTCGGTCGAGGGGGTTGAGGTTAGTAGGCGAGCTGGGCTAGGAAGAGGCTGAGCTCGGTTGGAGGTAAGTGAGCTGGGTCACTCGAGCTAGGCTCGAGTCAACTAGGATAGTCCTAGCTGGGCTCGGGTTGACCGAGTCCCTAGGGCAGAGAATGGGTTAGGTCAAAAGAGCTCAAGTCAACTAAGAAGAAGTCGACTAGGTGAGCTGGGTTCGGTCAAGGTCAAACTAGGTTGGGTTTGACTAAGGCACCTAGGTCGGGTTAGGGGCTAAGTCAAGTTGACTTAGGACTAGGCTCGAGCTAAGAAAACTACCTAAGAACTTAAGTCTAGCTAACTCGAGTAGGTCTCTCGAGTGAGGAGATTGTGACACGTCAGGAGATCAAGGGTCACGAGGGGCTACGGTTAGAGGAGATGGGGGGCTTGGCTCGTGTGGTCTCGTGATGAAGAGAGATCGAGACACGTGGAGGGATCAACGGTTGAGGGAGGCTGCGAGTGAGGATGAATGGGGACGTGATTAAGGCTAGGTGCGAGTCCAAGGGGACTTGCGCTACAAACGTGGAAAAGTGGGGCGCGAGAAAGGGGAGTGGCGCCTAAAGAGGGGGAACGTGTAACTGAGGTGACGAGCTGTGAGGAGCTGGTGGAAAAGGTGGTGTGCAAGTTGGAGGAGAGCTGGGTCGTGGGCAAGGAGATGCCGCCACGTGGCCAGATGGGTGGCTGGGATCCTATGCGACAAGAGGAGAAGACTCAGCCAACTCGAGTGAAGGGCGAGATGGCGACTAGTGCTCCTAAAGCTAAGGGGACATGCAAATAACTAAAACTCGGGTGAGGGACACGATGGGCCAGGTGAGACACGGACTTGGGAACGACCGGGGGATGGCTGACACGTGTACAAAGCAACGGTGCAGCTTGCACTAACCTGGTCCGAGTAGTTCTTCAAGTGGGCTCGCGCCGGTGGACTAGTCGATCAGGTTTGAGTAGATTCTCACCGAAGACTAATTCGCCCCTTTCAGCTTCACACGGGCTTCAACTCGCACAAGGGCAGACTGGTCTAACGATGTCGGAAGCTTTGGAGAGTGCCGGAAAGTGCAGGCTTGGCCGGAGTTGCAGAGTTTTCCGGCGAAGAACCGAGAATGAAATCCGACCATGCGATCTTGCCCGAATTTAGTTATTTGGAAGCTCTTGATTGGGCGATTGCAGGGAGCTCATTCAAATTAACTTTCGCCGGTTAAATCTTGAGTTACAGGGTGTTTTACCCTGCTGGACCGAAGGACAAGTGAAAGGCCAGAATCCGAGGTTTTCTGAAATCAAACTCGGATCTACCCGCCGCTATCTTTCTTGATTGTTAGCTAGATAATACCGTAGATTCAAGATCTTTCTTCAAGAAGAACTTTGGGACAATTTAAAGCAGATATCACTGTTTAACACAGACCTTCCTCACGGGGTTGCCGAGAAGAAAATCTAGTTCTTACGCGAAGTCTGCTCTACATTAATCACTTGAACTTACAAGAAGAAAACCGAGAACTAAAGCACTTACCTAAGCCGTCGTTGCTGAATTCTAAACCGAATTCAGCCTTCCCTGTTGCAAGGACAGCCTCTCAACTTCACCGAGGTCGAGAAGAAGGCACCAACCTTGCTGGAATTGCAGACCAAAAAGAGGAAACAGTCGTGGACGAGGGAGGGATTGCCGCCGGTAGGAGGAATCCGCCGCAAGCCTTCGTGCTTTGAGTTCACCAAAGGAATATCTCCGCTGCCCGAAGCTTTTGCTGGATTTGGAGGCGTCACAGGCAAAGGGGACGCGAGGGGATGAGAGGCACCACAAGATCTCACAAGGAGATAGTCGGTGATTGACAAAGAAGTGGAGAACTCGCCTCTAGACCGAGGGAGAGAGAGACAGCCTCACGAGGAGGAGAGAGATTGCAAACCTTGCAAATGCTTTCTTTAGCCAAAAATTTCCATACAAACACTAAGATCCAAGACAATATATACATGTCCTAATTGAACGAGTCTACAATCCAGATCTCGTTCTCTACCCACAATCCAAATCCAAAATGCCAAGCACAACCCGCTAGGCTAGGTCCTTATTTCGAAACCCATCAAAAGCAAACTTATTTACTTAACGGAAAACACTTAAAAACTAGACTCGGGCCTAGTGCACTCGGGCCTAGTGCCCACGCATAAAGTAAAAGGTTAAACCCCTGAGCCTTGTGAGCCCAGGGTGGGGACCTCGTGAGGGGACCCGCCCTCACTTCGGTTGATTATATATATATATATATATATATATATATATATATATATATATATATATATATATATATATATATATATAAGTGAATGAATAATGACTCTGGCTATCTAAAAACACTCAGTCATCTAATCTAAACCTTTCATTTAAAGCAGACATATGAATGAAAGAAAACCAAAGAAAAAAAACGTGTAAAATTAGTAATCTATTACAAAAATATTATTCACCTTTTTCTCCTTATTTTTTGTTTTGATCATTTATCTTAATGAATGGGATGGCTTTAGTTAGATGATTGAGCGATGGTAAAAAACCAAGAGTACCATAAGGTTTCCTATATGTATTAGTCAACTATAACTTTATGTAATGTGTCGAGAGGATATAAAGATGATGATTGTGGCACCAAGGAATATTCCTTGGTGGGATTGTCATGAAGCTTACAAGAAATTGGGTCCTCCAACAATCTAGCTCAGGCTTGTTGTAAGCCACCAAACATTTAAATATAATATTTCTAAACCACCCTTAATTTCTTTATAGTGTGAATTAACGACGTCCTAAAACTTATTTTCGGGAATAAAAATGATCTTGCTTCCCAAAATATTTGGATGCCACAAAAAGTGAGGTTTGGATAATACTCGTTTTTGACGAGCTTCACTCTTTATTTTGGCATCAGATTGGAGGTTTTAATTAATCATCTATAGTTTCATCTGAGATGGATCTGTCCGTAGAGAGTGGTGGTGGCAGTGATTCTTCTGAAACATCTAGACAGCAGCAGAAGAAGCAAAGATGGTCGGGACTGAAGACCAAGAAGCTCGTTCCTTCTCCCATTCAGAGGCTCAAGAGATTCAATGGCAGATGCGCAGTTCAAGAAAACCAAAGTAATCACAAGGGTCGCCTTCTCTCTTTTTCCCACTGTTTCTGCTCGGGTTTCCCCTCTGGATCAGCACCTAAGGAGCCGCTAGAGGAAGTTCCTTATGAGATTCTCAAGTCGCTCATAGAGAACAATGAGTTCTACTCCGAAGACTGCAATCCTCATAAAGAGAGATTACAATAATTGTGGTTCTTTTTGAACGATAGTCTAGTCATTTGTTGGCTGTCCCAGATTTTGCGGTGTGGAGCCTCTAATTGGTGTTTTTGGTAGTTGATTGATGGTTTTCTCCACATGGGTAATGAAGGAAAGGTTGCTACTCGGCCACTCTGTCGATCGGCCAACTCTCAATGCCAACCATGATCAGATTCATTACTGTCCTCGGCATCGATCGCTCGGGAATTAAGAGGATTAATTTATTGGTGGAAGAGAAGAAGCAGATTTGATCCTTGAAGCAGGAGAATCCATCTATGGGCTTACTAGAATAGAGGAACGAGACTGACTTCAGAATTTCTTTGAACTCAGGAAGGTGATTGATTTAGTCTATGATCAATGTGCCTGAGTGACAGAACCGCCACGCTCTTAAATTGCTTATAATAGATCAGCTGGTGATTTTCCAAAACTTAAGTTGACAAGATACTCTATGTTCTTTCAGTCTGATTCTTTCTTTATCATGCAACTAAATCAATTTTGTGTTTTGTTATATGAATAGATTGTTCCAGTTTCAAGAGCAACTCTTGAAGTTGAATCCCGAAGTTCAACAAATCTTTGATCGGATTGAATCGTTGTCGGGCATGCCAAATTAACCCTTTAAAAAATTTAAACATTTGACATTTTTTATTATTTAAAGAGCCGGGGAAAGTACGCTCTCACTTGCTTACTGGACGTGGATGCGCATGTTGGTCATTATGATTTGTACTGAAGAAATTCTCAATAGCTTCCACTAAAGTCAGGCTAAAATTTTCTGCGTTAGGAGGATTCTGTAGTTCATTATCTGTTGTTGAACTTGTCCTTTCGTCCAAACCATGCTTATTGACGTGTGCAATTTTTCCTTGCTAGCCGTCTGCTGAAAATGATTTGCATTGAATTTCCAGAGGTTGCGATATATATGACTTGTGAACATGAACAGAGTGCAGATCTGACCGACCAAAAAGCCTTCTTAAGGACATTATACACACACACACACACACACTGTGAGGGAATGACCAAGCTTTACCAAGATAGCTCTGTTTAAGAAAGAGCAGGCGCTTTCCTGCAGTATGTGAAGTTGGACAGGATCTCTTTTGTTTCCGGACAGAGCCACTGTTGTAGGAAAAAATGTTGTATCTCAAAGAATGTTTACGCAGCTATCTATTCTTGAAACCAAGAAGAAGTCAAAACATTTAATGCTGGAGCCAAGTGAATGCTCAGTGAAGCAAAAAGGAATTTCATCGCTACCATACTTTGTTCAATACTTTTCATGTTAGTTTTCGTTTTCAGGCTTTCTGCTCAGCTGCTCAAATCCTTTCAAAGCGAAATTCTTTGAATAGAATGATGAACTGAGTCATTCAATGTACATAACAAAAAAAAGGTCTTCCTGTAAATTAAGAATGAGAGACTTAAATGCACAATACAAGATGATCTTGAAGAATAAATACAGAGGCGCTAAACTGAGAACATCTTAAAGTACTTAAGCCTGGATCGGGCACGTTATTTTGATAAACATACAGCAAAAGAAAAAGGAGAGAGTGTATACTTTTTAATATTCCTGACAACTTGTTTCCGACCAACGCCGGGAAGCCTAACAAGTATCCTGCTGTTTCAAGATTGGATGCCTTTAGGTGGTTCCAAGTTTCTGTTAGATCTTCTTGGAACCAGTGGAGAGCAAGCTCAGAAATGAAACAGGAAGCAGTGCTAAAATTGTCTCTGTTGTACCTCATCGACTTCAGCAAGTATCCTTTACTCTGCCTTGGCTACCGCAGATGGCAATCTCCGTTGATGCTCTGTACCGTGATTGTTTAAGATGCTAATCTTAAAGTTAATGATGCGCTGTCTGAAATTTGATTCTGATATCTCTAAGCAACAATACTGATTTCTATTTGTCTATTTCTCACAAACGAAAAAACTAACTTCTACTGCATTTGCAGAACACTATTGATTGTTGCAGCATTTCGTTTATGTGCCAATTAAACCATTTCCTTAGTCTTGTTCCCACACTTGTGCCTTTGCAGATGGTATTGAAGTTATGCTGCTAGTAGATAGGCCATGTAATGCTTCCAATCGCACTCAGAAACCTCAGTTTGATGCGTGCATTGATCTGAGCAACGTCTTCCATACACGTGATGACTCTTCAATCTTCATCACAATCCTCATTCTTCTGTGGCAGTCTTTGCATGCCTTAGATAAGGATTACTAGGAACAGAAATAGTTCGGATTCTGGTCGGGTCCAGCCTTTTATTGTGTTCGACTTAATTAACTTTTGCGTAATTAGGTTCAAATTTGGACCGTGTTTTGAAAACTGAATTCAGATCCAACTAGTATAAAACCATATCCAATTGGGTCAGATCATTAGTGGATTCTGGTAGGATATCCAACTGAAATATGGGTTCAGATATGAAATTGCATACCAGATTTTAATAGAATTAGTATTTAGATGTCAATTGCTTACCAGAACTAACTAAACAGATTTATACTTAGATCAATAATCAGATATTATCCGATCCGTGATTGTGAAGCAATTATTCCTTCATATGTACTAATAGAGCTATCCCTATACTGTTAAACAACACCCTAATTTAAGCATCAATGGCAAGTCAAATTAGTAGCAATCATTTGAAGATGTGGTTTTCGTTTCATATTGTCGATTCTGACAAAAAGACAAAAATGGCCCCTTCTTGGATGGTTAAACTGCCGGAGGGACAGACACAATTTCAGTCCCAGAGGTTTCTGCAAAGTAAAAACTACATGAAAATAAATAGGAGATACCGAGCAGCTTGTGCCGTTTGCAATAACATAAATTTGAAAATCATTCTTAGCTGACAAAGTGGCAAAAAGGATAGAGGCAGAACTGTTGATTTAACATGGATCTCTCTCTCGCTGCTCTAGAGAGGAGGGGCGGGTTTTGGGGGGAGAGGGGTGTGGGGCCAGTAACAAGAACAATAAACAAAATGGTTATCAATAATCCAAAAGAACAATTATGTAGAAACAAGAAGTTGGCTGCTTGAATGACCTTGTTTGTATTGGATCCTTTGTTAGGATTTTTGGCTGTACAAATGGCCGGAGGGGCTATCTACCCATCATTAACATGTTAAATTATGTTTTTCCCACACTTGTCTAAGAAGATATCTAGCACAAACCCCAATCTGACATCTTAGCATGTTCTCAGCCAGCTAATAGATTACAATTCATCACCAAAACTCACAGAGCACAACCACAAACTCTCCAGAAGCCTTACCAGGACAAAGTCCAGCATGATGGACGTGTTCATCTTTCTAACCAGTAAGATTTTAGTTGCTTGAACATACTGTCACAAGGCACAGGAGCTCCCTGCCTGATGATCCTCTTTCTCTCCCTCTCCATAGCTTGTGAAAATACAAGGCAATGTATGACTCATCAGCTCCATGAAAACCTAATGCTATGGTGATGGAGATGGTGTATCTAAGTTCCTCATTTCAATGGGATCATTTGAAATTACTTGCCCACAGGCCTCATCACCATTGCATTTTTCTGTGTCCTTGAGATCGTTTAGAGCCCTCCTTCCATACACTGTGAAAGCGATGATGGTGAAAATGGCAACAATAAACGAAATGATATTATATGCTATCTCAACAGGTGTCCATTTGTGATTGTTGTACTTCATCTCTGCTAAAGTTCTCATCAACCGACCACTGCATGAGAACACCAAAGAGGAGGCCATTCAGAATAAGTGATGCCCATCAAAACTTTCTAAGAATCAGAAAGAACGCCAAGGAAATAAAAAGCTAACCATAGAGCGAGAACTAACCTATATATATAAATGAAAGCTTCAGGTATCATTCCAGCGATTGAACCACATATATAAGGTCCAAACTTCATGTCTGTGGCAGCTACTGCATAATTGAAAATTGTATAAGGGAAAGGTGAAATCCTAAAGAGTGCAACAACTTTGAATTGATGGAACCAAGTTCCTTGACTAGCCAGCCTAACCACAGCAGCTTTATCAGGCCATCTGTTTAACCATCTCTGCATTGATTTACAGCACAAACTTTCAGAACACAAATCAATATCAGCTAGATAAAAGTATCTAGATCGACAACCAAGGCAAACTAAAAACTCACATGAATATGTTCACGGAATGTGTAGCCTATAACATATGGCAACACCATGCCAATGGTTGTTCCTAACATGATTATCAGAAAACCAAATCCATAACCGAATATCATTCCCGCTAACCACATAGAAGGCCCAGAAGGAATCAAGAGGACAGGGAATAAGGCCAAAGAGGCAACAAGCACAAGGGCAAGAACAGGTCGGCCAAAAGCTGTTGCTTCCCACTGCAATAGTGGCACAATAACCTGCAAAAAGGGATAGATAAGTATGAGCCTTCATTGGTTTATAATGTGTGGCTACACAGAAGAAGTCTTCTAGGATAAATTAGCAATGAATTTATTCTGCCGGCTATCAAACTTCCATGTGCAAAATGTGCACCATATCACTAGTTCAGCACAAGTTATATGCACTCCGGTTGTAGCATAATCATTGACAGTGCAAAGTCACATCAATGTTGATGATACAGTAAACATATACTTTATTATCTTTCAACAAAAAAAAAGAACATATAAAATTATAAAAGTCTATTTCTTTCAGCAAATATCATACTCCAAGAAGCGACTAACTGTGCATTAGCAAATGGTGGGAAGAAATGGAAAAGGATATGTGTACTAGCCCTCTCTCTCTTTAAATATATAAATAGAGGAATTGAAAAACACTGATACTGCCAGGAGAAAGAAAAAAACGGATAAGGGATCAAAGGGGAAAATTTGGAAGGGAAAAATTGGGTCCATGTCCAACGGATCACACCTGTCAATAAACAATATTTTGTTTCAGTATGACCCATAGTGACATATGAAATAGCTGATGGGATAAATCTAGTAATGTTTCCCTAGGGATATGCAATAGGAAAAGCATGATTTGCAACTCTAGCTATCTATGTGGCAGGATGGTCGTTTTTGTATTTTATGTCACTAAAAACCATCGTGAAAGGAGGATTGATAGCAGCATTTGCTTGGCCATAGTCTTTACCGATGGAATGTGCCATTTGCATGGTTTTTGGTGATGCAGAATAAAAAAAAAATCCTGCCATATAGGTAGCAAGCTCTCTCTCTCTCTCTCTCTCTCTCTCTCTCTCTATATATATATATATATATATATATATTGAAATGAGCCAGCCAACATCCATTGCTGGATTATTTGCATTTTGCGGTGCAAAAAACTGTAGCAAATGGTGCATTCCACGATAACAGTTAATTGACCAGAGTTTTTAGCCATGTAATGCACTATTTGTGAAGGTTTTTAGCATTGCAAAATGTAAAAAAAAGGCATCCGGCTGTGGACATTGGCTAGCTGATCTCATATATATAAATATATAAATACACACACACACATTACACATATATATATATATATATGACATGGATTTCGCTGGTCGTCAGAATGCTCTGGCCTCCCACACAAAAAGGCACAATACATTGGGCTGTGTGTGTGAGAGGCCAGAGCATCCGGACAGCAGGAGCCAAGAGGATATCAGCAACAATATAGCTATGCACACACAGAAAAATTATATTTAAAATTATAGAAGGGCATTTTGTTTTCAGAAGGGCCCTTAATAGTGACTAGACGGTCATCGACAATTGTTGATTAGTCAACCATTTCAGCCCACAAAAGGACCAAATTGACTTGGAAGTAGGAACTAGTCAACTATGTCATGTGGGTGCTCCTGAATGGCTACTGTGCCCCATATTGACACTGGTATTGGTACTAGTGCTTCTCCAACACAGCATGTCTGGTGCGATCCGCTGAATCAGACAAAGTTTACATCATCACTGCACACGCACCTAAGCTTTTTTGAAAAATTGCGGCATACACACCAGCACATGCACCCCGCACCCATGTGACATAGCTAGTGATTCTCACCTAGCATGACTAGGGGACTGCTGGCTAGTTAGACAGACACCTAAGTCTACATTGACATGATTACTTGTGAAGTACAACCCAGTTCAATTCTAGACCACACCTGGATGCCAACTGATAGAGCACATTATTTTCCAATTTACCCAGGTCAGCAGCTGGGGCTTTCTGATTCGAGCCATGATCCTCTTTCCTTTTTCAACACCAATGTTTGTTGTGTTAGGAAGAAATGATGGAGAAGGAAAAAAAAATATGAGAGAGAGAAGAGGGCTTTAATCCATCTCCCTCTTCCTTCACTTCAAATCACCTCTTGGAAAAAGATTTTACTTAATTTGACTGGACATAGATCTAAATCCCATTATATGGATATGTCATGAATTTAGATCATGTATTATCCCGATCTCTTGTCCATACCTTTCACAACCTTTTCTTTTTATTTTCTTCAAACACAAGATGTGACTTTTTGAGAGAGTCAAAATTTGTAGTGTGAACCTGTTCTTGAAAAGATAAAAGGAAAATAACTCGTCTTCTGCAATTATTTTACTGGGAACCCTTTTAATTTTATAAATATTGCAGGATGGTTTATTGTCATGTGAAAATTTTTTGAAGGAGGCTTCTGTGTTTCGTGTAAAGGGAAAAATTGAGGAGGGAAATTGCATTTTTTTACCATTATGTGGTAAAGTAGTATCTTAATCTGAATCTGCTTGTTTTCCGTCATTGTTCCACAAGGTAGCCTGCATGTTTCATGTCAAACTATATACAATTACTACTTTAAGATAGGTTTTTAAAATTGGAGATCACACATCAGCCTCAAACCTTACATCTTATTCATATTTATCAAAATTCCCTGCAGGTGATTCATGTCTGACTTCTCACTGAGCCTACACCACTTAACTTTTCCTTTAAGGATATCAGGAATATCCTTATTCATAGGGGCCAAGATTCTACTATATCCTAAATATACAACTTGGTGAGATGAGAGATCAAATATTCAGGAAAGGAACAGAAGTAGATGTGCCAGCTCCATATTGCAATACAACTACAAATCAAGAAAGCATGTAGCATGTGAATACAACAATCCAAGGAGGTGTCTTACCTTTTCAAAGAGGAAAGGTACTCCATAAATGACAAAGATGGTCACAGCAGCTATGGAAATAACTGAATACAAGAAAATCTTCAACCACCAGAGCAATTTGTTGACTTTAGGGTTTTCTTCGGGAGATAAAGAATCAGAAGTATTGACTTTCGGCTCATCTGAAAGAACCAATCTTACATATTGACTTCTGCCAACTGTATTCTCTCTATCTGAATATGCACTTCTTTTAGTTGAGTCAGAATATGCACCTGACATCTTCAGTATTTGAACAACCAAAGAGTTAAATCAGTTGTTGGATGAATTAAGACTGCAAACAGCAGAAATAAGGACACAAGATAATTTGAGTAGAAAGCATGAACACTTTGATTACTGTTACAGAAACTTAAAGCATGAACAACCAATAATAACAAACTTTCAAGTTTCAATTAACGATTCAAACAGATAGTCCTCCAGCTTAAGGATTAGAAAGTTTGGAAACTGAGATAATAAATAAGCCTCGCTATTCAGGGGCCTGAGCCTCACATCATCACTTCAGGACCACAGCTTCAGGTGTCCCCATCTTTCTCAACATATTTTTTCTCCCAAATTTAAACCATAATTGAATCCTTTTCAACTTTAAAAGGACCAACTAGAAAAATATTATGACAAGAACAGAAAAACAAACCACAATATATACAAGGAAATCCATGCCTAATAAGGCTAGTTCTTGAAGAAGAATTTAAGCTATAAGAAATGAAACAGATCCAACCTACCAGAACAAAGCTAAATAAATTATTGTACATTGAAGAGCAAGTATCGTATGGGCTTCGAGCACCCCATCAGGCATGAGGTTCTATCCAATCTTGAGAGATGTAAAACTTAATTCTTTGGATTGATACATACTCAACTTAAACTTGGTAATTTCATGTGCCTAGATATAGCATGAATCTACACTTAAGACTAACAATGCACAGCCTTTACCTATCGAGTTTCTGTTTGTGCAGATATGCATTTAGTTTTTGCACTAAGTATTTACATATACATGTGTCTGTGCAGGCCATAGCACATCTACTAGGTACTCTCATAGAAACAGAACATAAAACTCAGCAGATTGAGGTTCAAAATTGGGATGAAAAGCAGACAGATTTAAGCCAAATGTTGATAATCTTAAGTACTCATGTCTTGGTCCAGAACACCAAAACATCCAAACTGATAACTCTTCCAAAATGTCATGGTAGTGTTGCAAGGTAAAGCATGGTTTCTTTTGAAGTTTAAACCACAGCCCTAGCTCTTAACTCCTAAGGCTTGGTTGAGTAGAAAAGCAAGATGCTTACTACTCTAGTAGTGATTTCTCAACAGCAGAAATGTTGTTCTATGTGGTAGAACCTGATAGAGGAGGTTCAACTTTCACTTCCTGTTAAAGGCAGATATCTGCAAACTTGACTTGATTTGCTTATAAGAGCTAAATATGTGTAGCATGTGTTTGTGTGCGCGTGTGTTGTGTGTGTGTGTGAGAGAGAGAGAGAAAGAGAGAGAGAAGATCTCTTGTCTGCCAATAATCTTCCTTGGCTTGTAGTCCGCAACCTATGAGTTCCTGCAGTGCTGATCTTTCTACAAGATAACCAAGATTCTACAGGAAATAGAGAAAGAAAACTCATATCCGTGATCCTCACGAGGGATCAGTCATAGACAATCCAAGGAGTTCTATGGTGCTTCCAACATACCTTTCAACTTTTCCTCAGGCTTTATGAAGCAAATCAACACTCAATTTGCAAACAGAATCTACTCATTATAATGTAAAAACTGTAATTGCCAAGGAAAAGTATGAAATGAAGAGAAACTAGAGGACAAGTAGACGAAAATGACAGAACAAAAAGCTCACGATTTTGTTTTTTCATTTGACACATGTCTCATCTATCCACAGATGTGGAGAACTTTTTAAAAATGGCAAGATAATCTTTTCTCAACTATGAAAATAATCAGATAATAAATACTTACTTGATAATCTGCCTAGTCAAGATAATTAACAAAAATGTTCATCATAATCTAGGAATTCGACAAATTGGACAGCATCAAAAAAAGACATAATCACGATGCAAATGGATCTTTTGCGGGCCCAGACACAACTGGATCCAGCTCCTGCGTCACTTTACGGCCCCGGGCTTAAGCAGAGATGGTCGTTTCTCTTCCCAGAACCCCAACAAGCCCACAACCAAACCCCCTTCTCCCACCTCTCCTTCTTTCCACCTAGATATTAACAATATTGTCATGAATCCCCATGTGATACAGCTCACCCTCCGCAAGATGTGATTATGCACCAAAGGACAGACAAATTTTCCAGACCCCAAGCCACTAGTCCCTCTTGCCCACACAGGTCCTGCTAAATTTCGAGTTCATCAATTACAATCTCCCCCAAAAGACGACAGACGTAAAAAACTCTTCATGAGTTCTACTTTATATCAACATCAACTATAACCTTATCCATTGAAAAAAAAAAAAAAAAAAAAAACACCCACAACCGCAGCGCTCAGCACTTTCCCAGCAATTGAAGACTGACTTTTAGTAACACAGAAGGGAAACCAAAAACAAAAAAGAACTAGCCATAGAATCCAGTAACAACTCCCAAAAACACCAACATAAACTCAGCCACCAATTACCAATGGTGCAAAGAATGACGTCCCCGATCATAACCACGAAAACCCACAAAAGTTCCATTGAGAGAGAAGGCAAAGGCAGGCTAAATAGGGCAAAAATGAAAGCAAAAATCCTGAAAGCAACACAGAAAAAATGAAGAAGGAACCGGGAAGTATTACCAGCTCAACTAAAACGACGACTAGGCGCTAAGAGGAGAGAACAAGGGCTCCCTGTGACATATAGAGCTCAAGGGCAGAGAGCCACCGTCCGTCCGACGACGGCAGCCGGACGAAAATGGAGACCGGTAGGAAGAGGCGCAGCGTTGGGGGTTTCGCTTACGTACAACCGAAGTCTACTACCTACCTTAACGAGAAGGGGAAAGGGAGGGAGGGCTCAGCAGGTAGCCTGTGTGGACCGCAGATCAATGCAGAAAGACAATAACACCCTTATTCACGCTTTTCCTGAAAATTCGAAATTTTAAATTTACGGTCCTACCTTGAAAAACCTGTAATTTCCGTAAATGCATGAAAAATATTTGGTTTGTAATTATATTCCTAGCTTTATATATCACATGCGTTTCAGTTTTATATCCCATGTCAAGCATTTTATATTAAGTATCCGTAATTTTTCAATTTAAAAAATATTTAGGAGAATAGTACCACAGCTTTCTTTTTTCTTTTTCTTTTTGTTCAGGTAACTATAATCTAGAAGAGCACGAAACTGAAGGAGTTCATCGACACACGACTCTAGTTAAGAAGCAGGAGCAACTATGGCCACAAGTTTCAAGCAATTGCTTCACGAGGTCAGCTTTTCACACAATAGTCAAACATTAGATAAAGTTTACCTAGTTCTAGCGCAACAGGACGGTAAGGTGGTTCACATTCCGTCATTGCTACGTTTCCGTGTGCTAATTCTTCAGGTTTTAGATTGTGGCATGCGCAACACTTGAATTGAAGAATATATTGTAGGTCCATTTTAAGCCAAAAGCTTTAACAATAAAAAAGAAAACCATATCTATAAACTTCAAACTCTTATGAATTCAATGTATATGCAAATTTATTGGTTTGAAACTTGTGAAGTCAAACCCCGCGTAATGGATCATGTGCCTTGACCGTCAATCGGTCGTAAGTTTCTCGCCGGCACCACGCATAAATCAAAGCTACCTGTAATTCCTTTGAATGTTTGTCAATATTAGCTTAGATGATACATCGATTTTCTTAATCGATACATATTGTCCGTATTGCCTTAGTTTCTTTTATTTTTAATGTCTTAAACTAATTCAATAAAATATAAAATATAAACTCGAGCAACACATCGCGAGCACAACAGGTTGACAAGGGCCGTTACAAACCGATACTAATGTAAAGGAAAATTAAAATAAGCTAGATCTTGTTTGATGGCTAAAAGTTCATAACTCAGAACTAAAAGTGGCAATAAATCACTGCTGAAAACATCTTAAATTGTTCATAAACCATTTGCTATCTCTCATGCCCCCGTAACTAATGACTTTTAGTGATCTTTAGTTGTCGCTAATGGCCATGTGACTAAAGGCTTCTAATAACGGTTCCGTGTTTTTTAGCCAACTAATAGCATTCCGCAGTCTATTGGTTTCAATTCTCCTTGACATCACTACTAGTACTTTCTTACTTATATATATATATATTTTGTTGTCGCTAATGCCCATGTGACTAAAGGCTTCTAATAATGGTTATATGTTTTTTAGCCAACTAATAACATTTGGCAGCTGTTGGTTTCAATTTTCCTTGACATCACTACTAGTACTTTCTTACTTTATATATATATATATATATATATATATATATATGTTTTTGGTTATTCACCGAATGCTTGAGGTCCAATTGTGTCCCTTCGTTGACCGGAGAGAAAAAGACATTGCCGCTAACGTCACGAGCAAAAGCCGTTTCTTTTTCCTTGTTTGCAATATTCAGGAAAGTGGATTCATTACATCTTTGTGGATCTGACAGAAGGCGTGAACTGAGTCAGTTGGTCTTTGTGGGGGTGATGTTCAGCTTCAAAAGGAAACAAATAATGAAGGCAAAGAAAATTTTTAGAAAATATATCTCAGAAATTATTATATTATATGTAAGTTGTAAATGTCAATTAAGATGCAACTAATATGAATATCAAGATTTTGGTAACATTTTTAAGTCTGTTAGGCAAATGGAACAGTTTGTAATGGTCTTATGATGCATCTAAAATTCATAACAGATTTATAAAACACTTTTTAGTGTGCTTCTGCTTCAAGAGGTCATATGCAGTGACATCACCAGATTTCAAAGATGGTGCCAGTGATAACTTGTCGATGGTATCATCAGGATTGTCCCAAGATTTCCAAATCTTTGATGGTATCATCAGGATTGTTCATTTTCTTTCTCCTGGATTAAATGTCCCAAGATTTTCAAATCTTGGGCAGCGGCTAGATTTTAACTGGAATTTCTTTTTTCTCATGCAGTGGCTCATGGGTCATTTGTATATGGTCACTTTACGCCTGGCAGCAGCATTTAAGATGCATGAATTGGAAGCTGAATGTATTCACGAGCGGGGGAGCTCATGGGTTTTGCTCGGTGTCCATGATGATGATGACGACGACTGCAGAGTATGTTTCCACCACAATAAACTTTTAACATAAATTGGATTGGAAGGGAATTTTCTTGTTTATATTCTTGTGACATTTGTGTCACCCGATGTCATCAATCCAATTGGAAATTTTGCGATCCAGCGAATCGGAATTGAAATCTGTTGTGAATCGGATTAATTAGAACATCACTTCATTTAAAATTTTTAGAAAATTTAGAGAAGAATAATAGTTAAAGTAACAATGTAATGGTAACACCTTCTTAATCAGGGGCAGCGCCAAGGTAGGCCTGCATGGACCCTGGCCCTACCTCAATTTTTTTTAAAAAAAATTACATGTAAGTTAAAAAAAATTAATTCTTCTATGTAAAAATTATAAAAAATGATATTTTGGTCTTAATCAAAATTTAGAAACTTTAATTCGACCAATCTCATGAAAAATTTCTGGCTTGCCCATATTCATAGTAATTATTTAATAAAAAAAATATTATCAATGTTATGTGTATTCTTATAAAAAAAGTATTCTTATAAAAAAAAAAGGAGAGGCTTTTTGCCCATTCTTTATCTCTATTGAAATAGCGTGCTTTCCCAATTTTGTGATCTTTTAGACATTTTCTTTCCTTTTTTTAATAACTACCCATTCAGCTTGAATCAGCCAATTTATGGTTGATTCAGCCAATTTGATGAAAAAAAATCAGAGGCTCTTGAATCGGATCCAGTATCAAATTTCACAGGAACTAGTCAATTGAATTAGAGCAGACCCATTTGATCATGAAAGTCAATAAGATGAAATATTTCTCCTACTCATTCCAAATCTTCAAATCAAAATCGAGGAATCAAAATGGAGGAAGATCAAAATGGAGGAAGTATGTCTGCTTCATTTATTATCGCCATTTCCTGTGAAACTGGGAATAGAAAAGTCGATGACAAGAAAAAATAATTTTCTCTTGGTGAATTCCTGAAACTGCTAATAATATGATTGTGATGGGACATGCATGCGAATAAAGCCTTCTTTACAGACCATGATGGATCCATCTGACCTACCCTTCAAAGGAAAGGAAACAGCTTGTCATAGAAAATGATGGCTCATAAATTAGTATCATTTCTTATTTATTATTACGTTCGGTGGACCAAACCCCAATCGACAAGTTTTCAAGTTTTCTGAATCCAAATTTTGAATGCAGATGTTTGATCGTAGAGAATACTGCAGATTGAACGTAGCCAAATTTGGAATGCAGATGTTTGATCCATCTGGCTACGTTCATTTGGCTCTCAATTCATCGATGGACGTCGCGGTTTCTGATCCACATATTCCACCAATTCGGTGAAACAAACCACAGAGAATGCCTTCAATGCCAAAATATTGAACGAGTTCTTCGCTATCGGAGTTCCAAATCAACCCATCCGAGTCACATAGTGTTTCATGAATCCATTGTCAGAGTGAATTCATGAAACAAAACATGCCATGAATCTAATACCCCAGTCTTTGGGACCGATAGCTTCTGAACCACGCGCATCATAGAGCATCATTCAGCGTAAGCTTTGACCATAGTTACAAATAATGTTTTAGAGTTTTAAATTGCAAAGTTTTTCTCGAATATAATATGGTGAGCTTGGAAAAAAAAAGAAAAAAAATACAATAAATTTTTAAAAATTAAAAAAAGAAATAAAAATGAGGAAAAAGTAAAATAAGTGAGAAACTAATAACACAAACATCAGAATATAAGTAGATTTGCAACAAATAAAAAATAAAAAATGAGAAAAAAATATGTTTGGCATTAAAAATTGAAAAAAATAAAAAATTACTTTTTTTTTTAGTTTTAAACAGCAATTTAATTTATCGCATTTTTTCACTTTTTTTTTAAAAAAAACATATTTTTTTGTGACTGATCCATTCATCAAAGAAAATATGCTTACATTCAATGGTGAGTAGCCATGGTTTAAGGACTCTGAAACTTTTCTTTGCAGCCCCTTTGATTGGTAGGAGCTTCTAGGTTGATCAAGATCATTTTGTGATCTGAGGTAGAGCGCGGGGAATAGTGTCCAAGGAGCAAAAAATTGAAACCACAATTATCCCAAAACACATTCACAAAGCCTTAGTCTAGCTTGCATTGGATATTTTCACTGCACACCCCTCTATTGGACCAAGTAGAATTGTTGCCATTGTTCTATTAAACCAATCTTCCACATTCTCTATAGTCTCCTGACCTACATCACCCCTTTCCTTTCTCCTCTTACAGCCTACTCTTATGATGCATCCTTCTTCATGAATTTTTTTTTTTCAATCAAGAGAGAGTGAGAAAAGGGCATAGCCTCTACGAACATACCATTATTGCCTGGTGGATGCAAAGGAGATGAACTCCTAATCGACGTTTTGTTTTACTACCATGCAATAGGGCTATTCAACAGGTTGAGCTAATTTGAGCTTGACTGATTTATTAAACGAGTCGAGTTTGAGCTATGAAATGAACTTCATCATATAAACGGGTCGAGCCCAAGTCAAGCAAGCGCGCTCTATTAAACTTGGTTAAGCTCGAAAAAGAAAATATATAAAATAAATCTATAAAGTTATCACAAAAGATAGATGGTTTAAACAGATATGCATGCGACTGACAAGCAGGAGGCTCGATGTTTCAAGTCTCTCAGACATCCTTTCTTTACTCTCTGCTTGGCTCAAGCCGATTCTTGACTCCAGCCGAGTCCGAATTTTTACCTGCATTATCACTGTGCTACTTTGTTGATCTAGTTCCCTTCTCCTTTGCTTTGTCAAATCCTCAAACAGGTGGAGAGCAGACCTTGCCCAGTGCGTCGCCATTATCTACCTGGTACTTGCTACCGCCCTTTTTTGATGAAGTTTCTAATGAGTTCCTTTCTTCATTCTCTCCACCCATTCATCCCTCCTTTCCAGCTCTTCTGCACCACTTTGACTCTCTGCTTTCTGTCTTTATTCTCCATGCTTTCTGTACATAAAGCCCAAGTGTAGGCGAGAGCCCCACCACGTACATCACCAAAACTAGTTTCTTTTTCATAAAGCACTTCCGAGAGGTGTAACCTTCCATCCCCGGGTCCAAATTCACCATCAGTACGGGTGCGAAATTGATTGGAACATCTAACTTGATTCTCAAATTCACCATCAGTACGGGTGCGAAATTGATTGGAACATCTAACTTGATTCTTACAAGTCCAGCTTTCTTCCATTGCTCAATGCAAACATCCTCTCCCACAAACTCGCCCCTTAGTGTCATATCAATGCCCTTGAAACCATAATCGTTCTACAAGAACACAGGGAGCAACAGAAGTTGGACCCAAATCAAAAACAGTCTTCACTTTTGCAGTAGAATAGAATACAATATCTGGGAGTCGATAAATAGTTTTGTCAAGGTCCGGAAGAGGAGTGAGAGAAGGGACTGAAAAGCTTTTTCGGAGGAAGATGGCACCCAGGTGAGATTGGAAGAGATTCTTCATATTGAGGATGTCATGCGGAGAGAAAAATCTGAAGTAAAATAGTTTCGAGATTGGGATGAAAACAGGAGATTCTTTCAAACGATCGCAAAATCCAGAATGCAGTGTAACAACGTTAGGAAGATAGAGGTGGATGGTAATGTGTTTACTATGATAGCAGAGGCTAGCTTTGGAGGCAGCCAGTGGTTTTCAAAAGTCAATATTTAGCATTTTTTTTCAAACATTGTATGATAAATTTACAACAAATTCCAAAATTTTTTGGCCTGAAACACTTTAATTTCTTTTGATTCTGATCAATTTCTTCTTTTACTTGGCTATCAATTATATTTGGATCTAGTTGCAAACTTTGGACACAAAGCCCAACCTCAGTTTAGACTTATTTTATAATTCAAACATGGATCTAAATATTCAAAACAGATCTCTAGATCCAAATCACAGCTTCATATCCAAAACATATCCCTAGATCGAAATTACATCCCCAAACCCAAAATAGATCCTTAGATCCATATCCAAATCCAAATTTCATCTCTAGATCTCGAACAAATCGTTATATCCAAATCCAAATTATGGCTTTAGATAAAAAATAGATATGTACCCAAATCCAAACTCTAAAACTAAATCCAAAACAGAATTTTAAATCTAGACCTAGATCCAAATCACAATTTTGGACTCATTTGATCTCATTTTTTGTGCCTTAGATCCAATTCAGATCCGACACAGGATCCAAAATCTAGATTTATATCCTTATTCTGTTCCAAATTCTTAATCTAGATCCAAAATTTAGATCCAATTCAATGCTTCTACCTCAATCCAGATCTAAATATGAGATTCAGGTCCAATTCTGAATCTCATATCCAAATTTGAGATCCAAATCCAAATATATTATTTTAGATCTATTCTAAGCTCCCCATCTAGATCCAACTCCAAATTTAAGATCTGAATCTATTTTCAGATCTAAATCCATATTAAAGATCCAATATATATTTTTGTATAAATTTCTAGCGTAAAAATTCTAAATTCTACTTGCCTTTGTATTTGTATCTGGTTTCAAATCCAAAATCCTTTCGAAGAGGCGTTATAATTGTTTTTCAAGTACTAATAATTTTTAGTTCAAAACTTTTTAAATACCCCTAATTTTGGAAGATATATTTGAATTTCATAAAATTTCATTAATTTTATGTAAATATCATTCAATTTTTTTGAAAATAACCTCAATTTAACAAAATACCCTTCACGGGTCCATCTTACGTGGCAGGCTGACCAGGCAGGGTCTGGCCGTACCTGGCACAACCAGGCAGCCAGGTTAGGCCTTGTCCTGCCCAGCCTAGCTCGTCAAGCATTGCCCTTGGCTGGCCAATCTATGCACGGGCAAGCCTACCCGGCCAATCTAGGCCTGCCACTGGCTAGGCTAGGTCTGCAGCTGGCCAGGCCCAGCCTGCCGGAATAGGCTGTGAAAAGTGAGACTGAAGAAGAGAGAGAGGAAAGGGGGAATAAGTGTTAGAGATAGAAGAAAAGAGCGGGAAATTCATAAAAGATAGAATAGCAAAATACCCGTCAAGTACACATATTTTAATGGAAATTACATATGATTGAACAGAAAGTATGTTGCCTTTTTAACATATATCATAGCTTTTATAAAAGTATCAAAAAACAACTAAAATATGGGACGCACTTTGATACAATAGGAAGATTGGAATCTCAGTCTTGCATCCACCTATGTGCCTGCTTGCACTTAATTCCACCAGCGACCTTCTTCTCTCGAATCATAGTCTTCTATACATTCATTTTGTGCCTTCTCTTTGCTCCATAGTTGGTATATTCTTTTCCACCCCATACAGTTACTTTTCAAACTGAAATTCAATTAGTCTCTTGCTTGCTGGTTGAGTTCAACAGCAGACCAGCAATAACCATTCACAACCAGCTAGAGTTCCTTCATGCCATGGTTGTATCTTCCTTCATGATGCTCAGTTTAGTTGGAGATGTACCTCTTCTTAGAAACAGGAAAGATATGCAAGAAAGAATTAATCAAGATCTTGCTAAGCATGTGGGTCTGCCAAAAACTGGTTCATTGGTTGTTCTATGTGAATTTGACAGCTTCAGCTTCAATTCTAGAAGGGACCAACGGTCTTATGCATCTAACCTAAAAATTGATTACATCTATTAAACACTTCAAAGATTGTTCAATGAAGCTGTTCATCCTTTTAAGACAAACGCATAAAATAGCAACATACTACTACTGTTTCCAAACAGCCCCAAAAGGCCGTTACAGCTTCTTCTGATGATTGAACTCGTTTTTAGATGATGAATCAATCTCCTGTCTCCCCAATTGCTACATTGGAAACTGATGGCATTCCAATTCCCCAATAAACACTATATTTCTTAGCAAGTTGGAAACTGATGACATTCGACTTGCCCTGTACACAACATGTTTCTTACTCCTGACTTTACTTGCTGCTGACTCTGAGTTCATACTCCTGATGGCATGTCCCTGCTGCATTGGCTTTTTTTCCAGTAAATTTCCAGCTTTTTTACAAATCACAAGATGAATTAACCCTTTCCATATGTGTAATAGATCTTTCATTCAAGAATCTCACGTCAAAATGCTTAGGAAACAAGAAGAAGCACCTTTACTTAACCTCCATTTCAACCACGAAAATGACAACTGCGGCCTCAAATTTGTCAATCGCCAGCGTAGTTTGTTCGTTGGCCAGCCGTTAGAGCAATTATGCGTTGTATTCTTCCTGCAAGTGATGTTCATCTATACTGATGCCACTAGTAACCTTTATGAAGAAACTTTACTTAGAGACAGTCTCTTTCTGCATATCTGCCGTTTCATGATGGCGTCTGATTTTCTTCGCCGGCGAGTTATGTTAAGACCAGATCTGAACCTTCATGACCTTCATGCCCAAGCTCGAACTTTTAATATCTAAGGCCAGAGTTTAATTTTTCAATGTGTATTTGGTCTCTTCCTTTTCTTGACACTTTTGAGAACATTTTATTACACAGTAATTGCTGGAGAGAGCATCTTTCCTCCAATTCCTACTTATCAAGCATTTACTGATTATCTCCCTGTCAGTTGCAATCTCCATCAGCGGCAACTTTCTGCTTTAATCTTACTCGTTCTCTTCTTCTCTCTTGCTCTCTTGTTCCCTTGATCTCTTTAGTTGCTGCTGTTACCTGTTGTTCGCGTGCACAACCTGGAGACTCCAATGGTGGCTTTGCTGAAGAAACAAAAGAGGTCGCAGGCTTCTTCCGCTGCAAAAATCCCCACAGCCAAGTCACCAATTCGTTTGCAAACATGACACTCTAAGTCTCTACACAGGTCCCAAAGCAACCTTAAACCTATGATCTATTGGGGTCCGGAAAATTTATCAATATCTCTTTGGCTAAAAGAATACATGACCGAGGGGAATTATACTGATTTAGTGTCTTCAGTCTTCACCACTACATCCCATTTGATTTTTCAGAATACCCTGCCTCTGTTTCAGATTTGTCCTGCTGATTTGCAGAAGCCATTAATTTTGCCACAACTGCCACTCCAATGCTTGGTTCTCGAAAGTTTTCACATATCCCAACTCATTTCGATTCAATAGCTGGAGCGTGATCGTCGTCTTGTCTTACAAACTAGCTTGAAAAGTTAAATAACTGCAGCTAGCATTGAATCTTCGTTTGAAAAATTAAATCAATTAGCATTGCAGGCGCTTGCAGAGGCTTATTATCAAATAGTCTTCTAGCTATCTTTAGTTTTAATTTCATTGCTGCCTGCCATGCCTTTTCCGCAGAATTTCTGCTTCTCTTATTCTCAAAACCACAAGAAGAATAAATTGATAAGAAGACTTTCATATTCTGTTCGGTGAACAACCAATATCTCGATTTCTACTGAAGTTGCTGCATGTTTGAAACGAGGAAGGCGTTCGTCCCCTTTGGGATGCTCTCTCCAATTTGATTACCAAGGTCCCTGTCACAGCAGAGAAGATCACGATAAACCAGTTGCCATCTTCCAAGTTTCCAACGACCAACCTTCTGCTGCTCTCTCTCTCTCTCTCTTCCTCTCTCGCGCACAGACTTACAGATACGCACACTTAGATTTAGTAGGCTTCCAAAAGAATGAAGCCCATCAAAGAGCAAAGGGGAAAACCAGGGGGAAGGACACCTTTATTAACGAAGTTATCCGGATTTCACTAGTTTACACTGTACACAAAGCAAAGTAGAGAACTGGTTTCAGCTTCAAGCTCTCCGCTATAAAGAAACTTTTATTCACACCACCAATGTCCTTCCCTTCCATCGTCCGTCCAACGTACAACCCTTCACTTTCTAACGTCTCCATAACAGAAGAAGTTCCTATTGTATATAACCATGCGCTGAAAGCAAAATATGCTACGGCCCAGCCCTACCCTTTTCACTTTCTTCCTTTTGTCCTGCTTATTCTTGCATACCATGTCCTACATCAGGCCTCCTAATCTCCTATCTATTTCTTGGAACATAGAACAAGAAAGAAAAGGAGCACTAGGGTCGGCGATGGAGCCACCATTCATGGAGAAGATGAGTTCCATAACTCTCCTCTCTTCAATTACTCGGACAGACACCTTCCTATGGAACACCCTGTCTCGGGATTTATTATCTCGAGACATGGCTGACCTCGAGTGTATTGACGTCATGCATTAGATACCTATATGCCACACGTATAACTTTTTTTAGGATGAAAACAAAAGCGTATAATGTTAAAAGGAGGAGGAGGCCCGGTTCGCCGTGCTCCGTCACGACTCGGAATCGTAGCCGGGGTGCTTGGGCGTCTCCGACGGGTCGTCCGTGGACGGCGACATGAGGTTGGCCATCCGGTTGTACTGCTGCACCACCAACACGGACGCGCTCATGGGGAACTCCGGCGACACCAGCAGCGAACCTACCGGGCCCAGCTCCGGCGAGTCGGTTCTCTCCGTCAGCGGGTCGCACCGGGCGGACCTCCCCACTAGTATCAGGTTGCACCGGATGTGCTCCTTGATGGCCGCCACTATCTCCGCTTTACCCTTCACCTCCTTCTCCAGGTAGTCGATGGAGTCGGAGGAGAGGAGGCTGGCCTTGAAGTCCACCAGGAACTCCTCATCCGACGTGAGCTCCTCGCCGTCGAGGACGATCCTGACGGTGCCGCCGCGGCGGGCATCGGGGGCCTCCGCCACGAGGAACCGGACCACGGTGAGCTTGATCCCCGGGTGCTCGGCCATCCGGGCTGCATAGGACAGGGCCTCGCGGTCGTCGGGTCCGCCGAAGAATAGGACGGTGATGGAGTGGGAGACGTCGCTGGCGGAGACATGGTAGCCGCCGCCGAGGCCGCGGTCGACGAGGATGCCGACGGAGCAGGGGGCATTCTCGAGGACGCGGACGTTGACGGTGTGGAATCCGGCAGCGTAAGGCTCGAGGGAGCCGTCGAGGAGGCGGGGGTGCTTGTGGTAGGGGAGGATGATGATGGCAGCGCGCTTCTGCTCGGCGCTGGTGCAGATGTCTTCGTGCATGTCGGTGAGGTCGGAGATGGCGGTCATGGGGCGGACGGAGACGCTGCTGAGCTGCTGGTAGGCCTCGAAAGCGACGATGATCTGGTCAGACTCGGGGCGGACCTTGTTCCAGAAGGGGAGGCCGTTGTTGCGGGCCTTGTGGCACATGAGGATGGCGGAGGACCGCTCGGAGAGCTCCATGAGGTGCATGGCGTAGACGCAGACTGGGCGGCGGCTGCGGGTGCCTCGGGAGGCCTCGATCAGGTTGATGATGGTGGGGACGTTGCGGGTGGAGTGGAGGCAGACCAGGATGCGGAGCTGGCTGTCCGGACTCCGCCGCTGGATGGTCCGGTGCTTGTACGGCGTCGCCTTCCGTGCCGGCTTGTAGAACGCCGTCACCAGCGGCGTCGTGATGAAGGTGGTGAACAGTGCCATCAACACCATGATCGCGAAAGTCTGCTCGTTCAACACCTGATAAAAGTTTCAAACACACACGCACAAGCTAATTAGTCGTCATTTACTCAAAAAGAGATGAATTCGATTTTCTTCTTATATTCTCTATTATTAGGCCTTTATATGCCCTTTTATGTTATTTTTCATTTTTATTTTTCGTAAAGCAAAACACAAATTTTGACAGTGACTTTTATTTTAAAGAGTCCCGAAATGAAGGGGACTTTCTTAGGGTTTTATGTCAAAGATAGAGTAAATATAACATTAATAAAATATGATTGACTTTCATGAAGTAGTTGCTTTTAAGCACGCGACTCAAATCATGCGAGAGAAAAAAAAAAAAAAAGAGAGAAACCATTTTGAACTCCCCATGGAACCATATGAAGACGCGTGATCCTTACAAAAATCGGATGAGTCTGGAACTGGGGGAAACCGGATCGATTATGTTTTAAAACTTAAAACTGTATAAATATAATTATAATTTGAATATTTAAGATTTAAGACCTAATATTTAAGATTTTCGTTGAAAATTCATAAACTAAAAAAAAAAGTTTTTTCTCTTCCCGAAATGGGATTCGGGGAATCATCGACTCCCACTAAGTCAACCATGTCGACAATGTCGTTAAAAGTCCAATTTAGTGAAAAAAAAAACTCCACGAAAATATAAAAGAGTAAGAATGACAAGATGGATCTGCTTCTACACGTGGCAGGAAGCATAAAATGAAGCAAAATCCTTTGTCATCTTACGTCAGTTTAAAATAATAGTAAAAAACAACGCCTATGAGAGCGATTTAGCACACAATAAATTTTAGTTTCTTAAGAATCTTTAGAAAAACAAGCAACTTAGAAGTCAATCTTCCCCTTTCTCCCTCTCTCACTTATATATATATATACATATATAGCATGTGCATCGATTCTTGCATCGGCCATTCGGTTCAGGTTTGGACAAAGAAATCCTTTGTCCTCTTGCAACACAGTGTTTAATCTGCATTGAATGGATTCTAGAAGTTTTTGTTGGTGGGAGTCTTCTAAGGGCTTCTGTTTGCCTGAGTGAGATGCCAAAGTCTACATACATTCCGCAATGAGCGATCAGCATGAACTCTTGGATGTAGGCAGCAATTAAAAGGGAATGCTTTTTGGACGCATGGAATGGAATGTCATGTCTAAAGTTGAGCACGAGTGCAATCCTCGACCCTTTGAAAGTAAGACAGAAAGAGAAAATTTTCTAGGAAAAGTTTTCCCAGAATCAAAGGGGGATCATTACAAAGGTGTGGTGGTAAGAAGCTGTGACACATAATATAACCTGTGAATTCCCCTCGAATTATTCCTTTCTTTTTACTGTATCTTCCAATTCACTATGGGAGTGGCAAGCATATCTACCACCTATGATGAAGCCAACTTCTTCTTATAAATAAAGTTAGAAAGATGCTTAGTGTTTTAAAAGTAAATCTCCTGAACTATACTACAGCCTTCGGCACTCTTTGCATTGAACGAAACATTTTCTAGGCATATTAAAGATGCTTATCTAAATTCGAAATAATTTTAAAGCATGAAAATCAAATAAAAAAGAGTTGCGTGAATGCGGTGGAGTGAGTCTATCTTGTAAGTTGAAATATGTTTGTGAAATTACTTCGCAATCGAACGAAGTTGGTGTAGAAATGGTTTCTCAAAAAAAAAAAAAAAAAATGCAGAGGAATTTGTACCTTCCTATCCTTGCCGATGTTGAGGACGATAAGCTCGACGAGTCCCTTTGTGTTCATGAGGAGGCCGAGCGCCAGTGACTCCCGGAAGGGCACCTTGCAGGCCAGAGCCACGGCGAAGGTGCCAAAGATCTTTCCGAAGCAGGCGGTGAAGATGACGAGCGCCAGAAGCGCCCACGACAGCCCACCGCTGATGGTGGCGACGTTGGTCTTGAGCCCGCTGGCCACGAAGTAGAGCGGCAGGAAGAGGCCGGAGACGAGGTCCTCTATCTTCTCGACCAGAACGCCGGCGAACGGCCCTTCCTTGGGCACGATCAGCCCCACGATGAACGCCCCGAACAGCGCGTGGATTCCGATCATGTCAGTGATGAACCCGGCCGCCAGCACCAGCGTCAGCGTCGCACAGATGTACACCTCCTTCACGGGCTCCCCCTCGGGGCACCGGTTCCCCATCCACACCAGCACCGGCCGGACCGCCGTCACCATGAAGGCGATGAACCCCACACCGATGAGCAGCACCCACAGGGAGATGAGCGGCGACTTGCCCGAGCTGGAGAGGGCGATGGCGAGCGCAAGCAGGATCCACGCGGCGACGTCGTTGACGGCCGCGGCTGACATGGCGATCCGGCCGACGTCCGTGGTGAGGAGCTTGAGCTCGGCGAGGATGCGGGCCAGGACGGGGAAGGCGGTGATGGAGAGTGCGACGGCCATGAAGACGAGGAAAGGCGGCCCATTGACGCCCTTGCAGATGGTGGCCCGGAGGACGTAGGAGGTGCCGATGCCGAGGAGGAGCGGGAGGCCGATGCCGGCGACGGCGATGATGAGAGCCTTCTTGCCGGTGCGCCGGAGGGCCTTGGGGTCGAGCTCCAGCCCCACCAAGAAAAGGAAATACAGCAGCCCCACGTCGGCGAGGGTCTCCAGCACCGTCAGGCTGCGCTGAGGAAACACAGCGTGGAGGTACGCCGTGCTCCGGCCTAGCGCCGACGGCCCCAGCAAGATCCCTCCCTGCACCACGTCAAGTAGTTAATAAAGCACTCTTTTCAAACCGGTAAAAAAAAAAGTACAGTCTGTTGCTCTCAATTTTTTCTGACGAATAAAGCGAGAATTTGACTTATTATATCACCAAGAGATCATCATCCTGCGTCACCTTTGTTAATAAAACAAAGGGGGAAGAAGAAGAAAGAGCGTCGAAAGTGAGAGCGAGAGAGAGAGCGAAGTGGAGTTACGATAATCTCTGCAATGACGCGAGGCTGGCGGAGTGGCCTGAGGAGGAAGGCGAGGGCGCGGGTGACGACGACGACGAGGCAGATCTGGACGATGAGGAGAGGGAGGGCGTAGTTCAGAGGATTGCTGTCCTGGAATATCCCGTTGCTCGTCGTCGGCATCTCATTCGGACATCCCGTGGCGTTCGCCATCGGAACCCAACTCTCTCCCACCCTCCTGCTTTTCCCTGTGCACACAAAGTAACCGGAAAGAAGAACAAGAATCCAGAGAAAACTGTCAGGAAATTAGAAGACAAAAACAACGGAAATTTGGACGGCGGGAACTTTTTCTTTCTTAATTATATTTTTCTTCCACGAACAAAATTTCCGACTCTTTTTCAAGTGCGTTTGGACAACATGAACAAGCAAAAGTTAACACAAATGGAGAAAATTCAAAGACGAAGACACATGTGGTTTTCCTTTACGCAAGAAGACTGCATGGAAGTTTGGTGCCAAGATACTAATTTCATATCACATCACCACACGCCTCTCTTTTCACTAATTAGCATGACTTCAAAGTGGTAACTCTTTTCTCCTCCACAAAGACACTTCCACAAAGACTAGAAAGGAACATTCAAAGATTACGTACAAAAGGACGGACCACCTCCATGAAATTTAGAGAGAGAACTTTTCCGTGTTTGTAGCAAAGAAAAACTGGGAGAAAAAGTGCACCTACTTTGGCTTCAACAACTCAATCCCACCTGCTTGGTGCGGCCCTAGACTTAGCTTCACAATTTCAAGCAAGAACAAACATACAGCCACGAAAGCGGAAAAAGAAGAAGATAGAGATGAAGGATGAAGGTTTTGCTTTGCTGATCAATCAATCAATCAGCCACGCCGATTTCCATCAACCGGATGGTCGGGAAACGGAAAGGGTGCGCGAACTATACCGTAGGGGAAGGGCGGAGCAGCGGAAGTCGATCGGATTCCTAGCCGGAAAAAACTCCGCCACGAAGAAGGAGCTCCGACAGAAAAATCCCTCTCCTCTCTCCCCCTCTCGTTCTGTTTCTATTCTTCCTCTCTTAGGCTCGAGCTCGACTATGGAGGGGAGAACTGCGTTCGCTATTTATAGCCATCGAAATTAAGACGCAGTACAAGTCTGGGCGAATTAATTGCAAGTCTGGCACTCGAAATGACGATAATACCCTCCACATTGTGGGGTCCACCTCATAGTGGCGTCGCAGTAGATCGGGATGTCAACGGCCGTAAACTCTACGATTGTCAACGGATCGGATTTGGATTTTAATTGAAAACCCGGTTTGAATAAAATGGGTTTCAAATCCACTAGTAAGTTGGATCGGCTTTCCATTTGGAAAAGGACGTCCAATTGGATTTAGATTTGAATTCGGTTTCACATGAGCAAAAGTTACCGGATCGGATAATAGATGTCGTAACTTTTAATATAACATATTCGGTTATCATTTTGATATCCTTATCCAATTGAACTTTCAAAACCAGGTGTTAACTCTATCACTGAACGCACGAATGAATTCAGATCAAGCATCGTATCTAATATCAAAGTTGGATTTCAAATCGTATGTGGTTTGAGTTTTTCTTTTCATTTTAATTCAAAAGGGAATACCAATTATTAAAGTAAGCAGATTTTATAAACTATTGACATTGATGAGAAGCGAAGATTAATCCCACGCAGTTCCTTTCCTTTCCTTTCCATTGTCTTCGGGGTCCTAAGCTGCATTAATAAAAGGTGACCAGGTATCAATGCAGAGTCGGATCCAGGCAAAGGAGGGCTTCGGCGGTCACTTAGGCAGTAGGATTCTCCTTTCACTCACTCGAATTAAAAATAGAAGGAGGACTAAAAAATAGGAGGAGTTCTAAGGAAGTGCGTGTTTATTGGGTCCTTCATTTAAATCCAGATATATATTTATGAAATATGTCAATTGGAGTTTTTACATAACTTGGTCAAGCTGTAAATACGCCAATCGGAGAATACATGCCAAGATGGAAGTTAAAATTCATATGTAAGCGCTTTTTCTCTCTCTTAATTGGGAGCAAGATGGAGTGGAAATGGTAGATGTTGAAAATTTTTCTCAAGTTCTAACGCCCGCTGGGCATACCAATCTTGATGAAATAAAAATTCTCTCTCTTTTTCTCAATTTTTCAAGAGCATGAAATGACTACGTTCCATGAAGCACTATATTGCTTCTTTGTCTTATATGTATCTCTCCATTTTAGAAAAGTATTTCCAACGTTATACCCACAACAAAAGAAAGAAGGAGAGAGAGACAAAGCCGATAAAATGAGAATGTATATCAAAATTTGAAGACAATAAGTCCCCTAAATACAAAAATTGGGGACAAGAAGTTCTCTAGTTACAGTAACAAACCGTAAAATAAAGCAAAAGAGAAAATATAAAATACAACTCAAAAAAAACGAAATAATAAGGGCAAGTGGAGTCGCTGTGGGTTACGCCCCAGGAAGCCCACCCTTTAAAACATTGTTGTGAAAAAATTAGTTGAACTTGATTCCAGTTATATGGGGCAGCCTCACGAGATTTTGGTCACTGCTTCATTGAAAATTTGTTAACTATATATTAATGTTCTACAAGAAGAAGTTTATGGCTTGCTGTCATACTCGGTTTCCTTTTTCTTTTTTAATGACTTCATGTGTTCTATGCGACACTTAAAGACCCCAACTATATTTGTATTTTAAGAGGATGAACAAAAGTGATGCCACTTTAACATTATGCACTTTAAAACTGTGAGTGATCGGCAGATACCATGTAGAGGCTGAAGTCCTTTCTTCTTTCCGGTTATGTCTGGGTTCTACAAGTTACTTTAGGACCTAAGTGGAAACTGAGAGACATTAGACCAATCAAATGAAGTGTCATGCATCTACTATTTGCAGTTCGACTATCTGCTTGTTTTTTCTTGCGCCTCTAATTCTTTTTTTCCTTTCAATACTTCCAAGGAGACGGTTGTTCTTTTGTGAGGATTTGTGCACATCTCTTTCGCAAAAAACCAAGGAGAAAAGGTTAAAGCATCTTTTTCAAACAAAAACTTAACTTAGTGGGAGAAATGGTTCATATCCAGCTTTATAAAAATGACTTCCACGTTGAAGAAAGCTTCAATATATTAATACCCAATAAATTGATGCTCGGCTTTGGTTTTTTCCCATTTTCCTTGATCACAAACTTTGTTTTAAGAGAATAAAGTTGGACAAGAATCTTGTTACCGGGGAACAGCTAAGGAAAGTACGAGCTCCCAATGGCCGTTCTTTTTTCTCGGCCCCGGCCAAAGTGAAGCTCATAGCTTCATGTAAGGGCAAAATTATAATTTCAAAATTTTAATAGGAGTTAAAATGTAATTTTTAAAATTTTTATATAAAATATTTTTTTTAATTTACATGTGAAATTTTGATTTTTTTTTTTCAAAAGATTTGAAGTAGAGTCATGGCCCGGCCAGTCATTTGCCTCCTCCTTGGTCTCATATACATACAGATTGAGTCAATATGCTCGAGTTGGCTCGTTAACATTAAAATGCATTGTTAATTTCAAAGATAAAAGCAGTGGTTAAAAAATTATGTAGGCCCATATTCCTTCAAAACAAAAGCTTGTGACACACAATCTCATTAGTTTAATGGGGGAATCTAATTAGAAATACGGTTTTATAATAAAAAGGGTTGTGATGCTAAGACAAGGTTCTATTGTCACCTAAAGAGGCAACATGCTTCTACACTACTTGTAGCGCATGTATATGTATATATTTATTGGTAATATCAGACCACTTGAGTAAGAAACAAAACCAGACCTATTAACATTAATTATTAAAATAATTTTTACAATCTGAGCTTATAGATATGATTTGATCTTAAGAATGATTTGATGAGAAGCATATATTAAGTTAGCCGTTTTCGTACTTAAATAATATTTTTTTAATGGTAAAAAAATGAACACCTCTTATTACATCAATTTTTTTATAGTATAAAGGCCAATTATTTTTACAAAAATGACTTAAACTAAAACTAACCCAGTAAAAGGTTCAAATTTTGTTCAAGTCACTTGTTTTTATCCCTTACCCAAGTGGTCTATATCTATATATAGAGGTATATTCTAAACCACTTTGGTGAGGGATAAAAACCAGACTTCTTGGATCGTTGCTAAAAAATATTTTAAAACGGATCATGAATAATTTGGATTATTTATAAACACTGATTCATCCTAAAACAAGCCAAAATTCAAGTTGTTTATATAAATACTATTGTTTTTTCTGCTGGTCAATTTTGATGTTGTAAGAGCATTTATTTTTTCATTATTTTAAAAACATGATCTGACTCAGAAAAAGGATTAGCTTCACATGGAATTCTTAAAATAACATCGATAAGGTCGGATTGTGCAAAAAAGTATTTTGGTAATTATATAACACATAAATATAATTAATTATAATACAATTTATATGTATTTTTTAAATAAAATAATATTTTAAATAAATTATTCATAGAAGATCAAATTTAGGGTCCGCCTTGGGCTCGAAGCCTACCCTTGTTACAAGGAGGGTCCTTCTTTTGAGGGGACATTTCGGTATGCGGTCTTAGTACTCCATTCCATTTCTTGATCAAAACTTAAACAAGTTGGACTCAAATATTAAATAAGATCCGATTCAGCATGAGTTGGCAGGGGCGGTCCTAGAAAATTTATATGTAAGATCACATTGTTTTCAGATGATCTCGTAACATGTATATTTTATTTTATTTTATTTTATTTTAATATGTATATTTTATTTTTTTTAGAAGGAAGACCACTAGTTATAAAATTTAAAATTTTGAAGAAGTAAAATATAAAAAATTACCTTTTTTTTTGTTTGTATAGGAAATTGCCCATACAGTGCCTGCACTTGCTTCTGCCCTTACTTCTAAGATCATGAACTACATCGCCAACTAGTGAAACACCTTATATCATAAATTTAGTAATGCATTTCATCCTATATAATACAAAAGCATAGCCTCACCAGTATCCCTTGAAGCTAACATATTCATGATTTTATATAAATGGAGAGTCAAAAATCGAAAATGTCATATAACAAGAGGCTCAGCAAAAAAATTTTCATGGAGGGAACCGAATTAAAGTTTTTAAATTTTGAATAGGACTGAAAATATTATTTTTCAAAATTTTTATATAAAACAAGTGAAATTTTCTAAAATTTAGATATAAACCTTTTTTTGTTTTTTAAATTGAGGTGAGGCTAGCCTTACCTTGGCCCCATTAACCCCGGATATATGAATAATATGACAATCTTTATAATGTAAATGATCATTGATTTAGAATGACAGATAGAGGTGACATTATCCATAATTGATAATTTGGACAATTTGATATTAGTATCATCAATGAATGTTGTTAGTATGGATATCCGCAACGTACTGGTTACCAATATGACAGATTCTACCCATATCAACATGTATTTAAAACTTACTTTTGAAGAGAAACGAAAGGTTAACCTACAATCTACAATAGAAGCTTAAAGGCCTCCCATTGTCTTGCTTACGAGGTCCTGAACTGCATCGAGATTAGAGTGTGCAATAGACCACCTTCAGGTCTGTAGAGCACCCCGACCTTTCGTGTCCGTATGAATCAAAGTAAAGACGCACCATCTATGTGTCCCGGCTAGGGTACACCCCTTAAACTATTTAAAACATATTTTAAAATATTTGAATTTGATTTAGGAAATATGTAATTGTAGATTCACCGACTTATCTTATCCGGAAACCGGGCATGTACGTTATGCTGAGAAATTTTGACGACTTTGTCCTTATCCGCATCTTCCTTGGCTTATGACGAGATACGTATCTGCTAAGCCTCACGTCACAAGAAATAATATACCAAAAGTCATCGTACGGCCATACGGCGCAGCCCTCCCCATAGATTGATTTCCAAATCAACCTAAACTTAAAAAGACCAAAATACCCTTAAACAATAATATATATATATATATATATATATATATATATATATATATATATATATATATATCTTCAAATCTTTGGTTACCAGGATACTTGAGAAATGGTTAAAAATGAAAAGTTCATTAGTCGATATGCTGTAAGATTTTTGCTAAAATAGTATGCTGTAAGTTTCGCTAACATGAATTGTTGCTACACTGTAAACTGTTACTAATGTTGTTATTGTGATTGTTTTTTAACGACAAATTTATACTTTTTAACCATCTGTCAATATATATATATATATATATATATATATATATATATATATATATATATATATATATATAGATATAATTTGAAAACAGGTGGGTGTGCTTGTCATATAGTTATTTTTTTTATTTTGTTTCATGAAAAACGATGGTAAAAAAATACATTCCTTTGTTAGAAAAATGACCAAATAATTGTCTGTACACAATGCTTGTGTACTGCCAAAAATCTTTTTTTGAGCCCCAAAAGGCGAGAGTGCTCATTTGGCCGACTCAATGGTTATGGCCGAATCTGCCATCGGATCGAATCAATACAAAACCGATTTGGTTTGAATTGGCCGATTCGAGCGAGATTTGACCCTTCTCATCTAAATGCACCAGACGTTGACGCTATGCTTCTGATTACTTTTCCCGTAAGAAACATATTAGTTTAAAGCATTACGTGTCGACGACGAGGTGCTGACAGGACGCTTTCGCTCCGTGCTGCCGATTCGGCCATTAAAATAAAAAATATTCAAAAAATGAACCTGGTTAACTATGCCGACCATGTTCCGAAGTCAAACACTACCTCAGCCAGCTTGAGAAGGAATATGGTGTAGTTTACATTTACAAAATTTCTCAAAAATTTTCTCATCAAAATGCAAGGTTTTATTTCGATTACAGGCTAAAAATGAAAAAAAAAAAAAACTTTTGCAACAAATTGGTTTGTATGTTTGAATGACGAGTAACCTAGCTAGCTGTGTTTACAAGTCAAGTCCAACCAATTCTAGCTTGGAACCAGTCACTAGGGCTGCACAATGAGTCAAGCACACTCAGGTGTTCGAGTAAACTCGACTCAAGCGTAACTCGTTCTTTATACGAGTCAAGCTCGAGCTTATGTAAACTTGAGCTTGAGAGCTTCGCTTGGTTCGGCTCGAGCTTATGTAAGCTCTGACTCAACTCAATTCAAGCAAGAAAACAGCTTGAGCTTAGCCGAACGATCTATTAAAAATTTTATTTTTAGCAGCTTATGGACTTGAACTGTGGACGTTGCTAGTCACATCGATGCCGATTGAAGCACCTTCTTCCTTTTGATTATAAGGTAAAACTATTTCTAATATTCACTTACCATGAGCTCAAATGAGCCTACTCAAATTCGACTCATTTATTTAAGAGCTTTTTTTTTTTTATTAGGTCAAACTCTACTCATTTATTTATCAATTAAGTTGTTTTACTAAAATAGAATTTTTCACAAACATCGTCTGTTACCCAAACGCACAATAACTGCAGTTTTGGAGCCAAAATGATTTTGTTTTTCTTTCTTTTCCAAATTTCAACGATATACGAACTCCATTAAATTACAGATGAAACTTTAAAGAAAAGAACTGGACATCGAGTGACCCATCCCTTAATTGTTTCTCGAGTTTCATCCCATTAATGAATTAAGTTAAATAATTGGTAAATTCATGCGGTTGACTAATCTCTCCGCCTTCAGCCATGTGTCGCCCCCGTGCTAATCTTTTATATATATATATATATATATGTTGTAACTCTAGCCATCAAAGTCGTTAAGCAATCTAACCAAGACGATCTATGTAATGCAGATGGATCGTTGAAACAAAAACATGAAAAAAAGATAAAAATTAATATTAAATGATAAAAATGTTTGTTACTTTTTTTTTTCTCTTGGTCTTGTTGAGTGACTATATATGTATATAACTCACCGCCTTCCAGGTTGAACAAGTGTTGGATGGTATATTTGCACAAACAGTTGCTTGACCACATATTTTACCGGTAAAATGTATTTTTTATGAAAGTTTTAGCAGCAAAAAGTAAAAATTATATATACATATATATATACCATTGATCATAAAAGTATCCACATGATTTCAAAATTTACACACACTATATATATATATATATCTGACAAGTCTCTATGTTTTTATAAATCTGAGAATCCAATCCTAGTACTATTAAGTCTATATGGGATTCAGATAAGTAACTGGACAAAGCTGATTTATTGACATTCGCATGCACTGAACTCTGTTACGCAACGTCGTTTGGACGAATATAATCAGTCAGATCAGGAGATTCCGGAAGCCAAGAGCATCACGATGCTGGATGGGATGGGATGGGATGGGATTGATGCTGGTATATTCTCCAAATTGTCCCTCTACTGGTTACGACTTGCTCTCAAAATAATATTAAAAAGTAATTCTATTGAATTTCGTTAATATCAAGTTGACCAATATAATCTTATTTTTGCCATTATTGATATGCTTCCATTTTCAACTTCGTTCGAGTCGTCGCCTGCCCCGACTGGATAATCCTTGCCTGCAATCCGTCATCCAAAGTATAATTGAGAAATTATTGATCACGTGATGTTCCCCTGACCTTTTAATTTTTTTAATTCAGTGTTTTGGTCTAACATGGTTGATGTATGGAAGCATGTCACAACAACAGTTAGGGCTGATGTCATGGTAATGCAATATTTATGTCCAATAACATATTTTGTCACCCTATTTAATATATATAATCATTGCATCTAAGCAGTAATATATATATATATATATATATATATATAATATATATATATATATATATATAAAAAGTTGATAAAAATATGCAGTTCGACCATGGTGAAGGAGGATAATTCAATTGGTTTGGTTTTAGGCGATACTCATCATACTCACCCAATAAAATTGTTAGCGATGACTTAAAAATATTACAATTTTAGCCCTGTTTTTTATTATTCCAATAATTCATGTTCATTTTTGAAAATTTTCCTTTATTTATTTAATTCTTTACATTCTATATAACTTTGCTCCAATATGCAGTATATTTTTTTATGATTTTCGCTTCGTCAAAGTTCTCGATATCGCTTACAACAGCCAAATTTAATATTAAATGAATGCGGATGCATGTTGATGTAGTTGAATGGGAGCTTCGGCTCTCTATAAAGCACTAAGTTTCCCTTGCTACTGGGAAAATCTCATATCTCTTGGCATCTTTTATTTTTCCCAAGCACCATTAAAATAGTAAAACTTTATGAACATACATAATTGATCTGAAAAGGAAAATGCATGTCTCACGTTCATGTCACGACACGGATCAGAACAAACGAGCATTTCCCTTTTTGATCGTTCGTGTTCAAAATGTGAAAGCGTAGAAGCAAAGAAAGAGCCAAACAATAGGAAGTTGAATAAATTGATGTCATTGAATGAACAACTTGATTTGTAAACAACAGAGTGGCACAAACATTTGCATTAAGACTTTTTTGCAGCCGTATAAGAGGGAACAACTTCAACAACTTGACAATAAATGAAACTCCTGGCTATATTCTTGGCTCATCATGAGCCAGCAGAGGCTGAGCCAGAAATTTTTCATAAGGAGGGCTCAATTAAAGTTTCTAAATTTTGACTAGGGCTGAAATATTATTTTTCAAAATTTTTATATAAACAAGTGAAGTTTTCTAAAATTTACATATAATTTCTTTTAAAAATTTAAGGTGGGGTGAGGGCTCAAGCTGTCTCTACCTTGAATCTGGCCCTGCATGCTAGACATATCACCTTTCAAGATGACCACTATTAGGAGTGTTCAACGAGTCGAACCAATTCGGATTGGACTTGAACACGCTTAGTTAACCTCCACTCGACTTGAACATATTTGTTAAAAGAGTCGATCTCAAGCTTAATTATAAGCGAACTATGCTTGGAAATGCTAGAAGCATCCCATGTTGGTTTTCTACAAATGCAAGCTTTTGTTGACAACTACGCTAAAGAGTCCTACTTATTTAAAAGATCAGTTAAATAAGAAACTTTAGTGAAATAATTTTAGAAGAGATGAAAGAGAAAAGGTTTAGGAATAAGGGAAAGTGGAGAAGGAAAGAGAAAGACACGGAGTTCATAGACCTGAAACATTGTTCTCCATAGGGGCTGTTTGGTAATTTGAGTGTTCGATTAATCTACTGCAAAACTGAGATACATTCATGACACACTTGTTTCGAGGACCACTCGCACCCAGTTTCACAAAAAAGTAAGGGCATCGACACACTAGCAGAGCTCGAAATTTTTTTTTGTGGGGGCACTCATTCAATACCTTTAATTTCTTTGTGGCACTTACATGTATAACAATCAAATATATCAAAACATTAACATATATATTAAACTAATTTTTTGAGGTTGGTGTGGGCAACTGCTCACACTAGCCACCATGTGACTATGCCACTGCATCGACAGCCATGCACTAGTCGAAGGGAAGTTGATCTCGAGCGGTGTTGGCAGACTGGCTTGGGTTAGTAGAAGATAATCAGCCGGTCTATAGTTCAAGTGTTATGGAGACTACATATCCCTTGTGCCTATCGTGTGGGGTCTGCCCCCATTATGGTTCAACAAAGTTTATTGTGTAAAAGAAAAGAAGCGTGCAGCAGCGCTGCTCATTTGAAAACCAAAGTAGAAAGAAGTTTCTGAGCATTCAACTATAAGAAGATTATATTTTTCACTAGAAAGGACTGAAAGTAAATCGTCAACTCCTAGCAAATGGATCTCCTCCAAGAAGTCTAGTGTGCCAATTTATGACAAGGGCCCAGAATAACCGGATAGAATGCATCAATATGCCCCAATTCTATATATTAATATGCATGTCTCTATATAATACAAAATATATTTGGTCAAGCTCGTTCACATAGAAAATTGTTACAATCAATTTGAATGTAGAAAAGGATTCATTACTTACTTTTTGGTGAGACGGAGAGAGGGAGAGAAAGACTTAAGCCAACTTGCCTCCTTTTAGAGACTTAAGAGAAAGCAAAATATTGACAAGGCTGGCCGCCTTGGGCTCTGGTAAAGTTTTCTTTTTGTCTCTTTATCTGCAGAGATAATCTTTTCTTAATGTCAACGTTGTTTTGGTGGCAATGTGACAAGCAGTCGGATTCATTATCCCCATATCATTATTGTACGGTCAAGTCATCACCAGTAACATCACTGTGCCTTAAAAATTGGATGCGGGTATGAAGTCAAACATGTAAAGCCAAATTAAACTTTTTCCACCAAATAAGTTAGAAATCTGATACATACATATCAAAGCATAGATGTTTTTGAAGATTCAATGTTCAAATTTCCATCTCTGCATTTAGAAACAGCACTCGAGAAAAAATGGCTAGATTTTATGTATAGAACGAGCATAGGTAGTGGCAAAACGAGGATTTTTTGACTGAGAGACACTTGAGTCACAAGCCCAACGTTTGGTCCGGACATCCTATGTAATTTTTGAGTCATCACAGTACTGGTGATTTTTCATGAGTCGGTGTGAGCCCGTCCATATATTTCCCCCATGACTTGGTCTACTCGATGGACCGACTTAGTTCATTTTCCGGTTGTTACAACCTTCATTCATGGTTCCAACATGAGCTAATTCATGTGATTCTAAGTTGTTAAAAACTTAGAGTAACAAGTCATTTTACGATCGATGAGGAGCAGTCAAGTCGTCATCCGAAGTCTGATGTGGGCACCCCATATAATTTTTAAATCATCATAATGTAATTTTGGATTCTATATAATTTTTAAATCATCATAATGTAATTTTGGATTCTTTTAGTGAAACTTTTGATGGACTTGTGTGGGCTGTAGCCCACACCAGCCACCATGTATTTCCGCCACTCATCTGTCCATGTCTAATGAGCTCAACGAACCTAGAACTTGTGCTATTGGATGCGAGGTCACGTCGTTGAGAAAAGGTCTAGGTTTGATTTGATAATACACAATGTAGTAGGCGTGATGTAAAATATCTTGTGGAAAACTTGTGCACATTATTGATGCTTTCGATTGGATCCGTTCATATTTTAAGTTGCCAAGATTATTTTTTTCTGGAATAGTTATCGTGAACCATGTTAATCTATCTTATTTCTTTTAGTTCGTTTAACTCATCAACTCAAATAAACATCAAAGTATAGATTCTTAAGAAACAGTCGCTTTTATATATAAAATGAACATAATTAACAGTGGCAGCAGAGTCAAGATTCTTTTATTAAGAAGCACTTGAGTTACAAGCCTACGTCTTGTATGGGCATCCTATATAATTTTTGAGTAATCATAGTAATGATTATGAGCCCTTCCAATAAAAATTTTAATGGGCTGGTGTGGGCAGTGGCCCTCACTAGCCCCCATGAATCACTGCCATGTAATGAAGACACATATAAGATTTTACTTTAAGGAATGATCAGGCTTTATATATTAATTTGGCATTCCTTAGCATCTTGGTGGTACAAAAGAAAAGGAAAGGAAAAAAATGGTGCAAATTATTATGAAAATAATACCTTTTATTTCCTTGCTGATGTAAATACATATGCTAAGTTCACTGAGACAGCGGAATTTAGTTTTAGCTCGAGCCCTTGTTGAAAGTCATGAAAAAAGTGCATGAGTTAGAGAATTTAGTAACATCAGGCCAATATTGTCTCCGAATGGGTTGGTGCAATGGATAAGGTGGAGGTCGGTAGGGTTTTCCGTCTCCATTTTTGATCTCCGGGGCATCAAATTTCTATGCCAAAAAAAGGGAGATGGAGGGAGAAACCGTTACTAACACGCAAGTTGAAGTATGTGAAGGTGACACCCCGAAACACTAAAAACATGTTATATACTCTAAGAAGATGATGGGTTGGGTGGGCGCTTCGGCCTCTTCCTCTTTGGTAGGTTGAAAAACTTCTCCTCCTCATCCAAAACATTGAATATTTGAAACTAGAGAGAGACATATGATATAACTTTCCACAAATTCAAAGTACCATGCGAACGCTTGACCAGCTCATTGAGCGTGGGAACATTGAAGGAAAAAAAAAATATTAATTGACTATCTCATTTCTCATTAAAAAATTGACTTGGCTGGCAATCTGTGTTGACATGGATTTGATATGTCTCTGAAATTATGTGTCCCCTGAATTCTTTTGTTAATTTCTTGACCTATAAACCAAAAGAGAAGATAGAGCTTCATTCTCTACCACTAAATCGTCAGACTCTTAGTTGTCTATTGAGCCTTATTCAATGCCACCACTGGAGTTCTTGACGTCTATTTCTTTGCTGAGTTACAACCACAATGAATTTGCTTCCATGCTTGTTCCCTCTTTGTACACGCACAGTATTCTTTTAGTCTTTCTCCCTCTGATCTCACAGATCAATCACCAGCGGTCAGAGTCATGCAGCGCATGCGTATCGATGACTCGTCTATAATTGGCTTTAAACTAAGGTGCATCTCTTTATATAATTGATGGGATATTGTATGGAAGTGGTTTATGATGAAATGAAATTAAACCACAAAGTAATATTGTATTGGTGCCAACAATAATCAACAATATCCAGTGGCACACTTTTTCCCTCGATCAGGTCATGCACCAAGTGTTGGACAGCAGATGATCGAGTGGTGCTTTTTATCATATATGTGATTTCTAGGCTACTGGATCGTTGACTAATATGAGAGTATTAGTTTGAGAGGTCTCTTATGGGGAAGATTTTTGCCTAAGAGGAGTGGCCATAGTTATAAAAAAATGTGTTTTTCTCGAAAAAAAAAAATCATTCAAAACATGAAAAATAAATAAGACGACTAAAAATGTTTTTTTTTTTTAAAGGAAACATGACATTGGATAACATGCAAAAAAACTTGTGTTTTTTGGTGCTTTTGTTTCATTTTAGGCTCATTTTCCGTTCTTTTTCAGTGCCAATCTGCTTGTTTCTGTTTTCCCATTTTTATTTGTTGCTTATCTATTTATTTTTCATGTTATCATTTATTTTTCTTAATTTTTAAGACATTTTTTAATTTTTTTTTAAAATTTGCCGTATTTTTCTGCATATTTTCAAGTTTGCCATATTATACCTAAGAAAAACCTCATCCTTTAAAACAGCAAAATGATATTTGTGACTTTTGGGTTTGGCCGTCAAGTTTGCCTGCATGAAATATTCTCTTTTTTAATTAATGGAAAAAGCTTCCCTGAAGTTTAACCTGCTCTCCATTCCTTTTTTCAACAAGAAGCAACTGGACCTAAAATGTGAAACTTAGCTGAGAAATAAAACGCTGTGGCCAGTACTCCAACACTCAAGATCTGCACCTGCTTAGTTTTATACAAATGAAACTTGGTGCCGATGAGATTTTTACTCTTACTGTCTCCGACAGTCAAAGCCCAACCCACTGCACCAACCCCCCGGACTCTAAACCTTTCTATGAGCCAGTCGCGGAGGCACATGTGGGCTAGCATGGTCGATTGCCCGCACGGATCTCACATAGATTGTCTATTCATATATTAACACCTCATATCCCTCTAATTGTTTAGATATTAGCTGCCTCTTAGAAGTAAAGTACTAGCACCCCTAACCACAGTCTGCTCCACTGCTTCAACCACTCAGTCTTGGTTGAGGAAGTACGCATCATTTTGCACTGTGCTAAGGAGTTCACGTAGAGTCAATTGGACTGTTCCTAGATGATGCTGAGTTCTATTTCGATCAAATATGACTCCTTTATTATCTTGAGCTTGGACCGTATTAATACATAGGAAAACGTAGAATTTAAACCAGGCAATCTTGCTTCAGCTTGTTCACAAGATATCTCATTAGCAGCTTAGAGGCCGTTTGGCATTAGGAACAACGTGTTAGTACTTCATACATATGTCTCAAAATTGGAGTAAGTTCATATAACATTTGTTGACCACTTTGGTGAATCTACTCTAATTTTAGGGTAGATTCATAGAACAATCATACAGTGCTTGTAAATAGAGCACTTTGTGAATGTTCCATGAATCTTTCTTAAAGATTGAAGTGGATTCATGAACACTTGGTTCTAGTGTTTTATGAATCTACCCCAATCTTTGGGATATATTCATCTGAGTGTTCCAACTGTCAAACGGCTCCTTAAGGATGCAATTTTGTTGCAGTTTAAAATGAAGATTTTTCGCTCGTATGGATCTTTAAGGAACTTAAGATCCATGTGGTCCTCTATCCATGATAAACCCATAGCACATTTTGACTGCAAACCTATGACTTCAAATGAATCACCAAGAGGGTGTTTGATGACCCCAAATCTCGGGTCTTGTGCAAGATGTTGTCATAGTGAAACAACAAATTTGTTGATAGCTTGAATTTGAGATCTGAGCTTATAAGAAAACAGGACAAGGAGAGTGGATCAAATTTTGGATAAAGGGAAGGCTGGAGCCTTATTATTAAAAAATATATAATTTATAACATAAAATAATATATAAATATAAGTAATTATAATACTATATGTATATATTTAAAATAAAATAATATTATAAATAAGTTATTGGACTGAGTCAGGTTAAGTCGAGACAACTTGGGCCAGTCCAGCCCATCCCCGCAACTTATTGTGTTGACCCAATGCCCAATTTTAGGGCCCGAACTCGGGCCAAATTGAACCTAGTACCTGACCCGGTGCCCACCCTTGGATGCCACATCTGGAAATTCTTGGGATTTTGAGGTTCAACTGATCTGCATGCCCATCAAGGTGCATTTGACAAGCCAAATGAAATTAAAACCCCAATAATTAATTATAACAGTTAGATTTTAGAGTGGACTTTCTAGTCTTTCTTCTACCTTACAATTAATGCCTTGAATGGGAGAACTTCCAAGGATCTTATATGGCATGGCTATGCTGATTTATTTGTAAAATCTACACCAAAATCAGGTCAGGTTTGAAGTCTGACTCACAATTTATACTTTTCTTGTTTTACATTGACAAAGGTTTTGGTTTCTACCCATATCTCAATTTTGGTAGATTTAGGGATGTCAACGGTTCAGATTCAGATTAGATATATCCTTAACCATATCCTTTTTTTTATATTCACATATTCGGATTCGAATTCGAATAATGAAAAGTTATATCCGAATCTGAATCCAAAATCTGATTTTACAATCCGAATCCAACCCATTTTGCCAATTTTCAAAATTTAATAGCATTAGATACAAGATATTTGTCTAAAAATTAATCCGATCACCGATCGGATGTCATTTATTAAAACCAAATCTGATCTGATTTCTTAATCGGATATTGAATTTTCTTTCTTATCTGATTTTTTCAGATTGGTTTGGTTGGATATCCAATTCAAATCGAATATATTGACATCATAAGCAGATTTTAGGTCAGAGGACACGAAAACTTTTAGTCATGTGCATGAATATGTGCAAAGTGCTTCCAAAGTTTTGATTTGAATCAAACACCTATGACAGAATATGTGCAAAGCGCTTCCAAAGTTTTGATTTGAATCAAACACCTATGACAGCTTGAGCTCAGGCAAAGGATTTTAATTGAAGCTGCCAAACATGCCACGTATTATGATATTTTGCGGTCTCATCTCAAGGATCTCCTTGTATGGCTGTATATTTAAGCCATCTATATATCTTCATGGTGATATGGCTAATTGGCTTAGTTACTAGAATATGAAATTATGATGGAAGCAATTCAAGAAGCGAGCTTCCTAAACAGGTGGACTGCAACTATGCAAGGAGCATGAATCACAAGGAAGCATTGAAGAAATGGAAGAGAAGCATTGCAAAAGTGAACGAGAAACTCATTTACGAATCTAAAACAGAAATAAACAGGAAAGTTTGAGGGAAAAATAGGAAAATAAATAACGTCCACCATTGAAGCGAGAATGAAGCTATTCTTGTAAAGACACTCTGCAAACAGAAAATAGAAAGCGACTAACGATGCTAAAGCTTTGCATGAGAAATAGATTAACTTCTTGAGCATAGAGAGTGGGTTTCTTGAAATGGGGAAGCCTTCTCAATTTTTTTTTCTAAATCATGTTTCGTTTCATTATTTTCATGAAAACAGTTTCCCTCTAGTTAAACATCAATTTCCATGAATACAGGACAGTGGTTTCATTAGCATTTGATCAGATACTACTGGAGAAAGATCGTGATTCTCCTTCCAAAACCACTTTTAGTAGCATTCCTGATAATTATGGTTCTTTGTCAAGCTACATCAAAGCAAGAGTGCAATTGTTTACTTTAATATAAACTCATTCACTGAAATGACAGGGAATTTGTGTGTTTCCTGTTAATTTCAAGTGGATGAATGCAAGTCTAGAAAAGAGAAGTCTGCCTTGCAGATTCTCAATCACTGATCCACTCACGCCCTTGGGCTGATCTCAACAATTTAAAAGCATGACTACTTATGTACATTTATTTTCACACACTAAGGAAGAAAAGGGCTGCATCTCTTGCAACAGTTCATGCTTCAATATAACTTTACCTGCTTTAATTAGGCTTCCAAAACTCTAGTAAGGCCCTTGCCAGGTCCCCTCCTAGTAATCCAAATTACAGTAAGCAAGTTCTTTTTTAAACTTCTAAATAAGGAATCTCCAAGTAAACCATCTCTGCCTTGCATTTTCTCTTGCTATACTTCAAAACTTAAAGAAAAAACTCCCAAATGATTCTTTACTGTAAAACCCATTTCAAAATCCCATGACAAAGGGGCTCTGAAGGTAGAATCTTGTCTATCTATCCACAACCTGGCTAAAGAATCTTTTTCACAATAGTTAGTAGTTAGTACTGTAACCTGTACAGATTTTTTTTTAAAAAAAAAACAAAAGCAAACATTCAGTATTAACAATTAAATCATTATCAACAGGGAGAATTTTGTTCCTTGTGTACCAAAGGCATTACCTCATAACCACCTGAAATTCCACTATCGAACTAAGATCAATATTCTTGGCTTTGAACCGCTTTCTTATCTGTCGAAGTTCTCTTGTGGTCAAAACCTAACACGAAATACCCTTAGCCACTCTTTTCAGCATAATCGATGCATTCTCATAGCGTACAAAAGAGGTCGGCATTGTCTTCTCTTAACTAGATCTATGCAATGCAGAAGAGTTGATAAAATGGGTGCCAAACACTTTAAGCTTCCAATGAGTAATAATTCTCCCCATCAGACCAAAGCAAAGAGTTAGAATTGCTTTAGCAACTTCACCTTTACACCACATTAGTATCCCAAAATATCTTCATATTTGGAATTGTACCTTTCCTGTGTTTCCATTTCAATGAGCCTTTGACGAGAGTTGGAATTGCTTTAGGAATTTCAGTTTTCATATTTGAAGTTGCATCTTTCCTGTGATTCCATTTCAATGAGCCTTCGAGAGAGATTCATTGATAGATTGCAAAACAACCCATCTCTTGAGAAAAGTTGGAGCAAGCTGCTCTGGCATGCACTTAAAACTCCTTCAATTTCTACAAAATGAACGACTAACAGTTTCGATGGGTGATCATCGTACAGGACCTAGCCGTTTTAGATAGCAACTAAATTTGATGAATCTTTTAAACCATGAATCGCACCAAAGTTCTCATGTGACCCAATTCTCACATTTTCACACTGTTCTCCATGAGAACTTTGTGTTGTTGTAGACCAAATTCATTCATGTACACCATTTTATCTTTGGTCTTGTCTATCGAGCGGGTATCTCCAGACCAGAGTCTATCTACTTACTACATAGATCCTCATTAGTAAATAAGTATTTAGAGATCAATCGACCAAACAAGCCATCTCTTTATTCTCATTCCACTGATTAAATCTTTTGTTACTATGTTTTGTTGGGATTTCTCCTCTCATGCATATACAAAACCAAACGTATATATACCTTAAACATGATCAAGGTCATGCTAAATCATTGAAATAAACAAAACCTTAAACTGAAACGGAAGCGTACCTGAATCCATCTGATCTGGTGCACGGAAAGATCGCAGCAGGGTCTTCCAGGGTACGTGCGGCGCGCTTGAGCTCTCTCTCAGATGGGGAAGAGGGAAACCCTAAAAACCAAAAGCAATTGTTCGCACGACCCCAGGGACCACTACCATTATATAATGAGGACAATTGCGGATTCAACCCATCAAAGAGTCTGTAATTGCGTACTGGTATCTATACATTTTAAAATTACCCCATACCATCTAAAATGACGTAATATCCCGAAATGCAATCACTTAAGCGGATATTTACATTAAGACAGCCATAATGTCTGAAATTCCTCATAGACATATGCTAGCCCACAAAATGATCTTACTATCCCCACTTGGGCCAAATATGTCTTTATATATTCAGACATTACACAAAACCTTAAGAGCTCATAACTGCTATCTTATTAAACGTCATTTCACCAATCTCGTCCATGATCATATCAATACAGAACCAAAGCGACTTTCACTATATCAAAATTAGCTAAACCTTTAATGATCACAAATGTTAACATAACCAATGACATAGATTTGATATGGATGTATAGCATGAAAATTACATGCAATGTGATTACAACATGTCTATTCTCAACTGGTCCAACTTTAAAACCTTATGGAGATCAAAACACAAACACATTAAATACAGAATGAAACCAAAGAAATTTAAACTTTATTCTGCAGAAAACTGAATATGTGTTCATACATTAGAGCAAACAAAATACAAACTTCCACTAAACCAACACATCATCCAAGAATAACACCCCCATACAAACAACATGTTCATGAAAGACCTTATATGTTAAACCCTTGGCAAGAAGATCCGCAAATCATAGAGTTTGTCCCAATATGCTCTAAAGACACCTGACCATTATGTATCCCCTCTTTAACAACCCAAAAACTTAATGTCCATGTGCTTCGATTTTGACAAACTGTGGTTGTTGTAAGAATACATGACTACTGAATTATTGTCACACAACAACCTTAGTGGTCTTTCTATACCATACATAATGCGCAACCTCGTGACAAAATTCTGCAATTACAAAACCTGATTGGATGTCATTACTTTGGCACCCAGCAAAGTCAAAATCTGAATACCTAATGATCTCCCACTGGTCTGACTTTCTGTATGTGAGCATAAAACCTTTTGTTCTTTGTAAGTACTTATACACACTTTTGGCTGCTTTTCAATGATCCATACCAAGATCACTTAAGTATCTGCCTAACATTCCAACGATAAATGCAATCCAGATGAGTACAAACCTGAGCATACATAAGGCTTCCCACAACAAACGAATAGGGAATCCTTTCCATTTCCTTAGATTCGATTTCACTTTTAGGGCACTGTTTGATACAAAATTTGTCTCCTTTAGCAACTGGAGTATTTCCTGATTTACAATCCTTTATGTCATATCGCTGAAGCACCTTATCAATGTAGGTCTTTTGTGATAATCCGAAAATACACCGAGAACGATCTCGAAATATTTGGATCCCCAAAACAAAAGATGCACAACCAAGATTCTTCATGTCAAACTTTGTTGACAAAAATTCTTAGTTTCATGTAATATGCCAACATAATTACTTGCGAGTAATATATCATCGACATATAAAACCATAAAGATAAATTTGTCCCACTGAAGTTTTGGTATACACATTCATCAACCATATTAGTCTTGAAACCAAATGAAACTATAACTTAGTGAAACTTATAATACCACTGACGGGAAGCTTGCTTTAGCCCATAAATGGATTTCTTGAGTTTGCAGACCATTTTCTTTGCATTTCCTAAAACAAAATTTTCTAGTTACACCATATATATCGTTTCATCAATGTCGCCATTTAGAAACGTTGTCTTAACATCTATCTGATGCAGCTCTAAGTCAAAATGAGCTACAAGTGCCATTATAGTCCTGAAAGAGTCTTTCAATGAAACTGGAGAGAAAGTCTCTATATAATCAATGCCTTCATTTTGAGTAAAGCCCTTAGCGACAAGACGTACCTTATACCTTTCGATGTTACCTAATGAATCCCTATTGGTTTTAAATATCCATTTACAACCAATGGGTTTCACACCTTCAGGCAAGGGAACAACTTCTCATACGTCATTATCCATCATGAAATTTATTTCATCTTTCATGGCATTCATCCACTCAAGAGATTTAGAACTCTTTATTGCTTGCTGGAGGTTGACAGGATCATCCTCCATCAAGCCCATATCAACATAATGTTCTTGGAGATAGATAAAATCATTTGAAATTGTATTTCTTCTCTCTCTAGTGGATCTCCTCAATGGCACCTCTACTTGATTTTCTTGAGGTTGTTGAGTTTGTTCTTCAGTATGGAGATCGACATCATTGCCTTCTTCTGAATAGAGTGGACTCAGGTCCCTCTTCAAAAGTAATACTTCTAACCTGATCACCTCTCCAAACTCAATATCCTCAAAGAAATGGGCATTTTCCTTTTCAAAGAAAGTCTTACTGATTGGATTATAAAACTTATAACTTTTTAATGTTTGTTCGTTTTTCCTTTATACTTTCAATCCAAACATTAAAGTCTGCAAAATTAAGAGACTCAAGCATTTCATTTGACATAAGTCTTTTCTTCTCTTTTCAGAGATATGTCCTAAGCGCCAATGCTATAACATAGCTGAATTCTCTTTGGCTAACTTTCTTTTAGTACCACTAAACGTAACATGCAAGGTTTGATTATATGAAGCAACCGTATCAAGCAAATAAAGGTTATCGCTACTAGACAAAGAACCAGTGACAATCAAATTTGAGTACAGAAACAACTTAAATTTACTTCCTCCAAATGAACAATAATAATCGAATTTGTCCAATGAGGAAATAAGAAACCAAATTCTGCCTAAAAGACGGTACCACATAAGTTTCTGTCAAATTCAAATAGCAACTAGTCTTTAACAATAACCGAAAATCTGCTATGACTACAACCTTCGCCTTCTTGCCATTGCCCACATAGATGAATCTTTCAGCATGATTTGGCGTTCGACAATTTAGGCAGCCTTGCATAGACACTATGTGAATAGTAACACCGAATATACCCACGAAGTGTTTCTGGGTATTGAAGTTAAATTAACCTCAGAACAAACCAAAGTGAGAACTGTACCCTTTATTTCACGCCATGCGTGATACTCAGTACAATCCTCCTTCATATGACCTTCACTCTTACAAAAAAAAAAGCAGCCTAATAGGCATTCTTTATGCTTCTTCTATTTCTTAACGGATGATTGGTCAACTGCAACTTCCTTAACAGTCTTTTTTTTCTTATTTATAAAAATCGAATCATTTAACTCAGGAATAGTACTTAAAATTTGCAAATATCATATAAGCAGAACTCACTATACAAAGAACAAATCAAAGCATGCTCACAATCAATACATGTACAAAGATGAAACAACAAATATAAATGAATTTAAACACAATGGCCCAAAACCCATCACAATGTACCAGTGCAACGTTAATATCCAATCTTTAGATTGAAATACTAACTGCAAGTGGTATTTTTAGTCAACAATGAATATAGATAATTAACCCTATCAAACAACAAGCCTATCTTTGGATTGACTCGCTATTCACATGGAAACCTGAAAAATTATCACATATTCATTGCCATGTATACTTAAACCTGACCAACCAACAATCCTCCTTTGGGTTGATCATTGCCCGCATGGATCAAGTATACTATCATCTAATGTTTAAAACAGACAACAACAGACATGGCCAAAGTTCAAATTCACATTCCAAACATTTATCTAAAGTACACCCACAAATTTAAAACATGCTAAACATGATACAAGAATTAAAATTACATACAAATTTCCCCTATATTGAATCCAAAACTAAAATGATCCAATAAAAGGGGCCCAAAAGTGTCCAAAATTTATAAACCGGTATCATAATCGTGCTTAAGAGGGTCAAGAACTACTGAATCGACCTTAAAATGGCCCGTATCATTCTTAAACCACAATTAAAACACCCACATGCCCCTACATAGGGCTGAACCAGTCAAAAAATTGGACGTACCGGTCAAAAAATAGACCGTATCGGTTCTAAAACCCACTGAACCGGTTAAAATTGGCTAAAAACGGTTTCAGAACTCAATGAACCGGTCTGAAAGGCCCTGAATCGGTCTAAATATCAAGTGAACCGGTCTGAAAAAGCCCGAATCGGTTCAAAAATCAACTTAATCGGTTCTGAAATGCTAAAATCGGTTTCAAAACTGAATGAACCGGTTCTGAAAAGCCCTGAATCGGTCCAAAAATGGTTCGAATCGGTTTTAAATTGAATGAACCAGTTCCCAAATGGTCCGAATCGGATATGAAAGTCCGAACCGGTATAAAAGCAAACTGAATCGGTTTGAAACCGAACTGAACCGGCCTGGAAAAGATCTGAATCGGTCCCAAAATGTCCGAACCGGTTTTGAATCGAGTGGAATCGACCTTAAAATGGCCCGTATCATTCTTAAACCACAATTAAAACACCCACATGCCCCTACATAGGGCTGAACCAGTCAAAAAATTGGACGTACCGGTCAAAAAATAGACCGTATCGGTTCTAAAACCCACTGAACCGGTTAAAATTGGCTAAAAACGGTTTCAGAACTCAATGAACCGGTCTGAAAGGCCCTGAATCGGTCTAAATATCAAGTGAACCGGTCTGAAAAAGCCCGAATCGGTTCAAAAATCAACTTAATCGGTTCTGAAATGCTAAAATCGGTTTCAAAACTGAATGAACCGGTTCTGAAAAGCCCTGAATCGGTCCAAAAATGGTTCGAATCGGTTTTAAATTGAATGAACCAGTTCCCAAATGGTCCGAATCGGATATGAAAGGTCCGAACCGGTATAAAAGCAAACTGAATCGGTTTGAAACCGAACTGAACCGGCCTGGAAAAGATCTGAATCGGTCCCAAAATGTCCGAACCGGTTTTGAATCGAGTTGAATCGGTCTAAAACTAATGGACCGGTTCGATTCTTTTCAAAACCGGTTTGACAATAATGAACCGTTTCTTTAAAATTAAACCGCATGGATACGGGTCGGGTCCTGTCGGACCCGACCCGGTCCAAAAATTGAACACGCGCGGGCGGGCGGGCGCGTGGCAAAATGAATTTTTTTTTTGAGCCTTATGGATCCGATTCGGGTCAATATGATCCGACCCGGCTCCGACCGCGTCCCGCTCGACCGACTCCCGCTCGACCGAAACCGCCGTTTGCCTGCCAGACGTCGAACGGCAGGCAACGGCAGATTCTCCTCCGGCAGGCTGGAGGTTTGCGCCGGCGGGTCGAAAATTCCCGTCCGGTGCCTGCGAACTCGCCGGAACGTCGCCGGACAGAATCCTGTGAAGATGGGCGCTTGCCCTTTCGCCCTCACCTCCACCTGATTTCCTCCTTTTTTTTTATTTGGGCGGCTGCTGCAGCGTCGAGGAAGCCACCGACGACCTTGGGTGGGCGCCGGTGGGTCGTATGGGCCCGTCCGGCGACAGATATGTCACCGGCGGTAGCCTTTTGACGGTTGCCGCCCCTCCCTACCGACCCTTCCCTGTTTCCCCTTCTCCCCATGCGGCTGCAACGGACGATGAGAAAGGACGGCGTTGGTGGCTCCAGGCCCACGCCGGCGGGTTGCGCCAGGACGCCCGTCGCCCAACGGCCGGCGGACGCTCGCCAAACCAAACGACGGTCGCCGCCCCTTCCGGTTCCTTCATTTTCCTTAGGTGGCTGCAATGGAAGCCCGACGGCTTCCCTTGCTCGCCCACATTTAAACTTGCAGCCGAAGAACCAAATTGGGAACATCTGATCGGAAAGAACATTGGAAAGAACGACGCACAAAATCACCCAAAAGAACAGCCATTCAGCAATAAGCATAGGCTCTCATACCAATTGTTGGGATTTCTTTCTTCATGCATATACAAAACCAAACGTATGTATACCTTAAACAGGATCATGCTCATGCTAAATCATTAAAATAAACAAAACCTTAAACTGAAGCAGACGCGTACCTGAATCCATCTGATCTGGTGCACGGGAAGATCGCAGCAGGGTCTTTCAGGATACGTGCGGTGCGCTTGAGCTCTCTCTCAGATGGGAAAGAGGAAAACCCTAAAAACCAAAAGCAACTGTTCGCACGACCCCAAAGACCACTACAATTATATAATGAGGACAATTACAGATTCAACCCATCAAAGAGTTCATAATTGCGTACTGGTATCTATACATTTCAAAATTGCCCTATACCATCTAAAATGACGTAATATCTCGAAATGCATTCACTTAAGCAGATATTTACATTTGGACAGCCATAATGTCTGATAGACATATGCCAGCCCACCAAATGATCTTACATGTTCTGGTTGTCAGAATTCTATCTCAGGACAGCATATGAATGTGTAAATACTTATAATACGACAACCGATTGCCTAAGAAGCATCTTTTCATAATGCATCGATCCCCTCTTCAGCATATGATAATTCAAGCTTAGAAAACGTTCCAAGATTGGCTAGAAGATTACAAAGCCAATTCTGATCGAAGTGTTGTGTTGAGAACTCGTTGATAGATAGACTTTCTTGAGAAGCATTTATGTTCTGAGACATGCTAGATATGGAGGTTCTTAGCCTATCTGAATATTGAACTTCCTCCCACTATGGTTGCTTCATGTTGCGTATGTTAGGACCAGATTGCAAGCAAAACAAGAGTAAGGTGAAAAACAGCCACTCTGTAAACAAATATGTGTTCGTGATATCAAGAGTGTGAATAGTGAAATGAACTGCAGAGAGCGAAACAGAAAAGCAATCACACAGAAGACACCCAAATTATGTGGTTTGGATAGACTGTTTGTCTTCCTACATCCACGGGGAGAAACCAACAGGATTCATATTATATGAAGCATAAAAAATACAGTGAGGTCCAAGAAACCAGAATATACTAAATCCCCTTACAAAACAACAATGTCTCTGCGTGACCTTTAGCCCCAAAAACTCTTTCTCTGTTTTCTGTATGTTCCTTACATAACCCCAAAACTGAAAAACGTACCTCTTCTTTTAGAGACGACACACAAAATAACTTCCCACAAGAGATTTCAGCAAGTGAGAGAGTTGGTCGTGGAGTCTCCATGTTGACGACGACACCTTGAGACGCTCCACCAAAAACGCAAGCCACTCGTTGACGCTTGTCACTCCTTGAAACGCTCCACCAAAAACGCATACCACAAACTGATGGTGAAAGGCAAAGAAAAGGGAAAAGAAGTCGAGCCCTTTCATAAAACAAAAGAAAGGGTTTTGTAAAAGACACAAATGCCCACATTTGACTTACATATGGCCGAGTCAAAAACTAATAACAAAACTCCACCTTTTTGGCTTGGTCATAATCAAGAAAATATATAAGATCAATCTTGTTCAATATGAATGTCCATTCTCCCTTGGACTTCAAACATGTTTAACATGCACAAATCTGAGCCAAGCTCAGACAATAGTGAAATTTAGTTGTGGTGAGAGGTTTCGTCAACATATCTGCCACATTATGTTGCGACTCCACCTTTTTCAGTTGAATTTCACCATTTTCCACAAACTCCCTGATCTTATGATATCTGACATCTATATGTTTAGATCTTCCATGATAAACTGGATCTTTAGCCAAACATATTGCGCTTTGACTGTCACAATGTAATTTGACATTTTTCTGCATAATACCCAGTTCATTAACAAGTCCCCTTAACCAAACTGCTTCTTTAGCAGCTTCTACTGCAACAATATACTCTGATTCAGTTGTTGATAAAGCAACAATATCTTGTAATGTAGCTTTTCAACTGATTGGGCCTCCACCTAGAGTAAATATATACCCTGTTGCAGATCTTCTTTTATCTAAGTCACCTGCATAATCTGAATCAACATAGCCAGTCAGAGTATCAGAAATATTTATACCTGCCTGAAATAGTAAACCAACATCTGATGAGCCCTTCAAATATCGCAGAATCCATTTTACTGCCTCCCAATGTCTTTGACCTGGATTTACCATATATCTGCTAACAACACTTACAACATGAGATAAATCAGGCCTAGTACAGACCATAGCATACATAAGACATCCAACTGCATTGGCATATGGTGTTTTGCTCATAATGTTGCTCTCTTTTTCAGATTTAGGACAATCTTTCAAAGATAACTTAAAGTGTTGAGCAAGTGGAGTAGAAACTAATTTTGCATTCTTCATATTGAATTTAGCCAACACTTTGTTTACATACTCCTTTTGTGTCAACCATAGTTTCTTTTTCACTCGATCTCTACGAATTTTCATACCTAAAATTCTTTTGGCTGCCCCCAAATCTTTCAATTCAAATTCATTTCTAAGTTCATATTTCAACTTAGTAATTTCTAACATGTGTTTGCATGCTATAAGCATGTCATCCACATAGAGCATCAAAATAATAATGGAACCATCATTCAAAAAACGAAAATAAACACAACTGTCATACATGCTCCTATTGTAGCCTTGTGCCAACATAAAGGTGTCAAATCTTTTGTACCACTGTCGTGGTGCTTGCTTCAAGCCATAGAGTGACCTTTTCAATTTGCATACTAACTTTTCATTTTTTGCTTGAATAAATCCTTCTGGTTGTTGCATATATATTTCTTCTTCTAAGCTACCATGTAAAAAAGCAGTTTTAACATCTAGTTGTTCAAGTTCCAAATCATCAATAGCTACCATGGCTAACAAAACTCTAATTGAGCAATGTTTCACAACTAGAGAAAAAATTTCTGAAAAATCCACTCCTTTTTTCTGAGCATAGCCCTTGGCTACCAGTCTGGCCTTGTACTTTGGTGGTTCTCCTGCACTTGAAGATTCTTTTATTCTAAACACCCACTTGCAGCCAATCACTTTCTTTTTTTTTGGAAGACTTACCAATTCCCATGTCTGATTTTTTTGAAGAGACTTCATTTCATCTTCCATAGCAACCATCCATTTTTCACTATCCTTGCTTTCTATTGCTTCCTGAAAAGTCAATGAGTCAGTAGACATAACTAGAAATGCATATGCTACTGTATCTTGAAATTTTAAAGGTAATCTAACTTCCCTTCTTTCTCTACCCTTTGCAATAGAATAAGGTTCTTCAAGTGGTTGTTCTTCTTCCTCACTTTCTTGTAATGGTTCTTCCAAGATTTGGTTGTTCTTATCATTACTCCACTCAAGCTGAATTTGATTTCTTGTCTTTTCAATGTCTTTATCACAATCCTGAATTTTCTTTAACAATGATGCTTCATCAAAAACTACATTTCTGCTGATCTCCACTTTCTGTGTGTCGGGGTTCCAAACTTTATATCCTTTCACGCCTGATTTGTATCCAAGAAAGATGCATTTCTTTGATTTAGCATCAAGTTTGCTTCTTTCTCCTTCCTGCAATAACACATAAATAGGACAACCAAATATATGTATGTCAGAGTAATCAACTGGCTTACCATACCATACTTCTTCTGGCACTTTGAGATTTAATGCAGTAGAAGGAGATCTATTTACTAAAAAACATGCAGTATTAACAGCTTCTGCCCAAAACTGTTTTGGTAAACCTGCAAACAACCTCATACAACGAGCCCTCTCAATCAAAGTTCTGTTCATTCTCTCTGCCACACCATTCTGCTGTGGTGTACCTGAAATAGTAAAATGTCGAGTAATCCCTTCAACTTTGCAAAACTTTTCAAACTGAGAAGACGTATACTCACCACCGTTGTCACTTCTTATCACTTTTAACTTTTTACCTGTTTGATTTTCCACTTTCGCTTTCCATTCTTTAAAAGTTTCAAATACTTCAGACTTATACTTGAGGAAATATACCCAAACTTTTCGTGAATAGTCATCAATGAATGTAACAAAAAATCTAGCTCCTCCTTTAGATGTAACTGATGCAGGCCCCCATACATCTGAGTGGATATATTCAAGAATGTCTTTACTTCTTTTTATAGAGGTTGAGAATTTAACTCTGCACTGTTTTCCAAGAACACAACATTCACAGAATTCAAGTTTACATGATTTGATGCCCTTGAGTAGCTTTCTATTATGCAACTCTTGAATCCCTCTTTCACTCATATGGCCTAATCTAGCATGCCACAAATATGCAGTATCATCATCAAAAAGGGATGAAGAAGATGAAATGGCGGCAGTCCCTGTTATTGTTTCTCCAATCAACCTGTATAGAGATCCAACTTTCTTTCCTTTCATGACAACTAAAGCTCCTCGCTTCACTTTCAATATGCCATTAGCACCACTAAAAGTAAAACCATTAACATCAAGTGTACCAAGAGAAATAAGACTTTTTCTTAAATCTGGAACGTGTCTAACTTCTGTTAGAGTTCTAATGACACCATCAAACATTTTTACTTTTATGGTTCCAATTCCAACTGATTTACATTCTGTATTATTTCCATCAACACTTTTCCAGTATCACATGATGTATAATAATCAAACCATGACTTATGAGGACACATATGGTATGAACATCCAGAATCTAAAATCCATACATCAGATTTGAGATTATTACCTGAGGAAATGGCCAGCACATCTCCATCGACAGCTGATGCTACTTGCTTCTTCGGCTGCTTTCTTTTTCTGTTTGTATTTTTCTTTAAGTTTTGGACAATCAACTTTCCAATGACCCTCTTCTTTACAATACCTGCATCTGTTGTCTCTACCTTTGGACTTGGATCGAGATCTGAACTTCTTGCTGAATTTATGCTTTTGACGACCTCTCTCGTGACCATGTTCCTTTACCATTAAATTTTATCCATGATTTGGCTTATGTCTGACTTCATTTGAAAGCAAAATAGTCCTGACTTCTTCCAGCTTTAAAGTGTCTTTTCCATAAAGAATAGTAGTCACAAGATGATCATACAATTTAGGCATCGATGAAAGAAGAAGAAGGGCCTGGTCTTCTTCATCTACCTTAACACCAATACTACGAAGTTGAGCAATCAATTTATTGAAAGCATTCAAATGCTCAAGCAGATTTGTCCCATCAGTCATACGTAAGCTATAGAGCTGCTTTTTCAAATACAACTTATTTGTGAGAGACTTTGACATATACAATTTTTCTAATTTTGCCCACAAGTCAGTCGTAGTATCTACATCTGCAACATTATACATCACTTCATCAGCTAGGCAAAGCTGAATTGTACTCATCGCCTTCAGGTCTAACTCATCCCAATCAGCATCTTTAATCCCTGATTTATCTTTTCCAAGCAAGGCTTTATGCAGGTTGTTCTGAACCAAAATGGCTTTTACACGTTTTTGCCATAGACCAAAATCAATCTTGCCGTCAAACTTATCCACCTCAAACTTAGTCATTGACATATTTAACATCACAATCAACAAAACAACTATCACAAACACAAATCTTGCAACCTGGCTCTGATACAAGATGTTGCGTATGTTAGGACCAGATTGCAAGCAAAAACAGAGTACGGTGAAAAACAGCCACTCTGTAAACAAATATGTGTTCGTGATATCAAGAGTGTGAATAGTGAAATGAACTGCAGAGAGCGAAACAGAAAAGCAATCACACAGAAGACACCCAAATTACGTGGTTCGGATAGACTGTTTGTCTTCCTACATCCACGGGGAGAAACCAGCAGGATTCATATTATATGAAGCATCAAAAATACAATGAGGTCCAAGAAACCAGAATATACTAAATCCCCTTACAAAACAACAATGTCTCTGCGTGACCTTCAGCCCCAAAAACTCTTTCTCTGTTTTCTGTATGTTCCTTACATAACCCCAAAACTGAAAAACGTACCTCTTCTTTTAGAGACGACACACAAAATAACTTCCCACAAGAGATTTCAGCAAGTGAGAGAGTTGGTCGTGGAGTCTCCATGTTGACGACGACACCTTGAGACGCTCCACCAAAAACGCAAGCCACTCGTTGACGCTTGCCACTCCTTGAAACGCTCCACCAAAAACGCATACCACAAACTGATGGTGAAAGGCAAAGAAAAGGGGAAAGAAGTCGAGCCCTTTCATAAAACAAAAGAAAGGGTTTTGTAAAAGACACAAATGCCCACATTTGACTTACATATGGCCAAGTCAAAAACTAATAACAGCTTCATGTGTGAACAACTAAAGTGGGGAAGAGGACTGCCCTTCTAGCTCACGATCAACGTCCAAAACTAAGCTAGAAAAATTGAACGGAATGCAATACACAATAGAAAAAAGGGGAAGAAAGGAAGCTCAAAGAAAGGTAGGGTTTCATTAATTCCAAGCTAATCAAAATCGAGGCTCTTAAACAAAAACCTAAAATACTAGACAGGATCCAAATAAAAATACAACAATAAGTAAAACCAAAATTGAAACTGAATCACTTTTTTAATGTTGTGCTCCTTCATCAGAAGCTTAAGCATTCCGGTTTTTGAGTTGGGTTTTGGGTATTTGTAATGGAATATGATCCTTGGATCTGGATCCAAAATAAAACAATAATAAATAAAACCTAACATACTAGACAGGATCCCAATAAAATACAATAATAAATAAAGCCAATTTTTTTTAGGTTGTGCTCCTGCATCAGAAACTTAAGCTTTCCGCTATTTGAGTTGGGTTTTTTTGTAATGGAATATATATTAAGGTAATCAAGGCCTTATTCGGCAGCTTTAAAGGGTGTAGCATAGCTGACATGTAGATAGTGCGTCATTGCTTTGATTCGCATGGACGCTACTCTCGTAAGACCGTGGGATCACGGCATTCAATTAAGGTTTACCATACCCCATCCAGGTCCCAAACGCAGCTCAAGATCCGAAGGCAGGGAAAGAGGGGAGGCCTTCAGACTTCTTTTTTTAAGCGATTAGTTGTTCACCTTCTCCTCACCCAGAAAACCTTACTGGACTTTTGTGTACATGTGATCCTGATCATGACCTTTTTGAGGTGTCCTCATCAGTTTCTATGCATACTTTTTTTGTTCCTAAATGAAGGTGGGGAGAGCCTACCCTTTAGCAGTTGTTCACCAGAAGAAGGCCACTCAACTACTAGATGGTTTTGAGCCCAGCATCAATTCAGCATTCTTTCTGTCTTTTACCATTTATTCTTCTTCAATGACCAATTACAAGGAAAGAAAATTCAATCAAAGTTCAGAATTTCTAAAGCATTGATACCATTATAGGGATAAGCAACACAAGAAGTACGATGGGAGATATAAAGAAAGATAAAAGCAAGCAAAGGAAAGGCAAAGTAAATATTTGCAAGATTTGTTCCAACTTCCAAGGGCCGCGCAATCAAAGATTCAAAACTCGTATAATTTTCTAAAATATAATATAGTTGGTTAAAAATATTTTCTAAAATATAATTTTCAAAAAGGGCGTGCCCTTTTATATATATATATATATATATATATATATATATATATATATATATATATATATATATATATGGACACACACATGCAAAGATAATGTTCAGCCCATCTATTGTGTGGTCCAATTTATTTGGAACCCGCAAATATTAAACGAGAGCTTCATATAAGTAAGTAAGTAGATGCCAATATTTTTGCATTCATGTCTTTTCCATTTTGGAATTTTTTGTGCAATGTGGTAGTTGATCCTTGCATCTATGCACATGAGTTGTTATTCAGTATTCATACCCTAAAAAGTAGATCCACCAAGCAATGCCTTCAAGAAACGACTCGGATACTTCTTCTTTCCTTTTGGCAATTAATTTCCAAGGAACATCTGTCTTCTTGGGAGCAGTGGTAAGTTACCTTGTAAGTCTAACCTTGTATTGTAGGCAATTGTCGTCAACCCTAGTCATGTCAATATATTTAATTTGGACTGGATATCCAATCAAACTATTAGATATAAAAAAGAGATTTAATATCTGATTAAGAAATCGAATCGAATTTGGATTTTAAAAATGGCTTCTAATCAAAATAAATATCCAACCAGATTCAGGATCAGATAGAATTTAGTTTTAAATGAATATCCTATATCCAATACTTCCACATTTTGAAAATTGATGAGATTCAATTTAAAATTCGGATTAAAATCATATTCGGATTATAAAATCAGATTTTCAATTCAGATTTGGATATGACTTATCTTTATTCATATTTAATGTGAATTCAAATCTGAATATTGGAATAATTGAATAAAGTTAAGGGTATATCTGTTTCGAATATGATACATTGACCTCGCAGTCAACCCTTACTTGCATACCTGAAACTTCTGGTCCTATAAAGAAAAATCCACATCAGAGTCTGATCATGTGCACATGGCAGTCACATCCTGCTTCAATCCTTGCAAACTGACCGATTGGAGGCATGCAGCCATCAAATAGCTATAGAGAGAATCCTGCAAGGAGAAACAAGAGAGCCCACGTCCCCGTTTGTTCCAGTCATTAATGGACACAGTGTCTCCTCTTTATTGATATCTCTCTTAATTGAATAGACTCGCTAGATGCCGTTTTCCTTCATTGGCAGACGACGGGCTGGCTGGCTAGGTAGAGATTTCCTGTAAAAAGCAGCATTGGTCCCTCTTCACCAACAGGGAGATGGTTCCTTCCACAAAATTCCAGTAGAAAGGGACACTCACATGGTTTGGCAGTTTCATATGTGGACGCCACGGCTTGGTTGGTCAATAGTCATTCTGAACATAATATATATATGTATATAAATTAGATGGAGCCTTTAAGAAGTGGGGACAGGATAATGCAGCAAAATGCTGTTCAGTTTGACCAGTAGTCCTAAGAGCAGTGGTAGGTGTGGGCTTGTGTTGGCAATTGCCCACATGAACCCGCCTCATTTATGGGCTAATGTTCTGCCCCAACATTGGTTAGGGGTGTACAGCCCCACTGTGTTGTTGGCTGGGGTGGGCCACTGCCCACGCCAGCCAATCAAAAAACTTCTTATAGTGTTTCAACATCACATTGCTATGTCTCCAAAATTGTATGTAGTGTACACACCAAACTTGTGTCGCCAATGCAAGTGCCCCTCGGCTAAAAAATCCTAGCTCTGAGTGCACAAGCCAAGTTACTCGAGCTCGACTCATTTGTTAAACAAGTTGGGTTTCTTGCCCCAAACTGGGCTCAAGCTTGGCTCGGATCATTCCTACAATGGTAGATATCTTGTGCCTATACATATAATTCGTTTCTTGAATCTAAGGCAGGGGCGGAGATAGGCGGGGTTATACCCTAATCTTAAACTTTGAATTTATATGTTGAATCTTGGTGAGCCTGCGTCCAGTTAGCCCAGTCAAACCCCCAACTGAAAATTTATTAACCATATATAGCTGAAGTTGGTTACTTGCACAAAAATTGGTACACATAAATAGAAATGACAAAAATACCCCTATTAAAATAATAAAAAGAAATTCTTAAAAGGGGCAAGAAAGGATTGTGAAAAGGTGAAAATGTCTAAAATGTCTACTCGTTTATAAAAAAATTTCAAAAATGCCCTCATTTGCATGCAACTCAATCCAATATTTAGTACCCATGAAAAAAAAAAAATTCTGACTCCGCCCTTGATCTAAGGCCCGAGCTGATGCAACATGCATCACATTGGCCATATGCTGCTTATATGTGTAATTCTCAATTTGATCTTTCTCCAAATTACCTTTTTGAGGAGGAATTCCAAGGTAGATCTTCATGGCTTATGTCTTTTGCCATGAGACTGAGAATATGATCAGAAAGCTTTCTTTTGAGTAAGGAAGGGAATTTTGATGCGTTTGAAAAGCTTAGTTGTTTCCCTCGCCATCGAAGAAAACAAAAGCATTCAATTGGAAAGCAAAAGCCTGCTTTCCGTGTAGCTGCCAAAACATAGTTACTTGAAGGATTAGATTCGGGTGAGATCATGCTACTAAAATTGGGCTTGGCTTGCATGTGCATAACCAAATCATTTGAATATGTTTAGCATGTTTAATTATGTGGTTTTGTGTATTTTTGGGTTGTATTAACAATTAAGGCCTATCAAAAGTGGAAAATGTATGCATTTAAGTCTCCATAGTGAACCAACTCTAAGCTGGATTATTCAGCAAAATAAAGTTCGAATCCAATGTTTACCGGCGCTGTTGAGCCGACTAATTTTGCATCAAAGTTCAATTTGAATATATATATATATATATATATATATATATATATATATATATATATATATATATATATATAAGAAAATTAATTGGATGAACAGTTAAAAAAAATCAGGACAAAAATGTGATGGATATTTGCATTCTTTAGTATTAGTTCACGCCTTTTATTCCTTGTTTTTCTTTCAATCATTCATCTTTCACATAAATGACCCTTGTTAGATGGTTGGGTGATCCGAAATACCACATTTTATTCCTTGTTTTTCTTTTAATCATTCAACTGTTCCACATGAATGACCTTTGTTAGTTGGGTGACCCTTAATACCAATGTCATCCTTTACTTATATATATATATATATATATATATATATAAAATATCGGCATGGTTTTCACAAAAACCGCAGCTCTTTAGTTGAATGTTGGAAAAACTCTCATTGGAGGCTCAATGTCGGTTACAATACACAAAAATTTCAAGCTAAGGGGCACTAGTAACAACTTTTAAATTTTAAAAAGGCATCAGTATATAAATGAGAAAAATTTATATGAGGTATCAATATAAATATAAGTATTTTTGTGGGTTTTTGTAGGCAATTGCCCAATCTACCCCTGCTGCCCTGAAACTATGGTTTCTCCAAACAAAGCTTATATTAAAACATGCTCCCAAGCACTGCCTCAACGCATTCATGGGTCTTTAGGAAGTGTTCCAAACATAATTTGTGCATTTTTTTAAAAATACGAAATGTTGACAATTTGTTTTATTCATATTTCAATAGTGATCAATAGAATTCACGAATGATCATGTGCTTGAATGGACCAAATTGCCCCTGCCATCACTAGGAGACGAGAAAATGTGAAAACCCTCCCTTTAAGGACAAAAACAGGAAGTTGATTTTTTTTTTCTTTCCATAAAAAGATGAAATTACCCCTCTCCTTTTGATGTTGTAGTCTGTGAGGATCCCAATAGTTCTTGTAAATGAAAAAACTTTTCAATGTGTACTGATCACTAGCAAAACCAGAAATTTCTTGCTAAGGCGGGGTACTACTACAACTGAAATTTTTAAAAAGTACCCATGTGTAAATAAGTAAAATATGCAAGGAACTAACACATAAATAAACAATTTATGTGGGCACCAATTTGCCTCCAACACTGGTTCTAATTGCTCATGAAGATGGAGTCAAATAGCAAAATTCAGTATACTCGATACACTTTGTCATTCGACAAGCAATATTGTGAAATCTTAAGGCTAGTGGTCATGCCTTAGAAGCCTATACTTGTTTTGGCTTATACAAAGGTTGACGCCTATGAGAACTCAGTCAGTCGCTAGCCTCGGCCTCGCCTCGTACCAATCACTGCCCCGACCAGCTATGCGAACCCTAATGACTAATGGCTAGCCTCGTAGTAATCACTGGCCCACCCGATATATCAAATATATCGTCTCATCGCCCACCTGCCTAACAGCTACGCTATGCTCCTAAGAGCAAACAAGTTTTTCTTTTTTTTTTCATTAAAGGCTTACAGTGAAACCATGTGCAAGTATATCCAAAAGGAATCCGATAAAAACAGTCAGCACAAAGCTGGTTAATGATCTTGCAATTCTTCCAAAAACTTAACAACAAAAAGATAATAAATAAAAATAAACGGGAACTTGAATCTTTTATTCAACTGGCAGGACTCTCTCTCTCTCTCTCTCTCTCTCTCTATATATATATATATATATATATATATAAAATTCAACTAATACATCACTGTAATCTTTCCAATCACATTTGTATAGTTGGATTTATGAAAGCAACATGAGTGAGAAAGAAAGGGAAACAGAAAAAGGATTTAGGCTCACGGATTTTTCAAAGAACAGTGTGCCGCGAGAAGCGAGAAGCGGAAAAGACAAAAATCTACGGTCGCCTTCTACGAAGACTCCAAAAGGGAAACTCTCTCTTTATCTTTACCAACATGCGAAGCAGGAAAAAGGTGAACATCCACCCCCAAGTGACAGGCTTTGCGCTGTTTTAATTTGGGTTTTGTCCATTTTGTGCAAACTAGACCATTAGATCAGGGACAAAAACTTTTTACTGAAGAATTATTTTAAATAAAATATAAACATCTTAATGTATTTATCAAAAACTATTTTGATGTAAAACATGTTTTAATTCAAGTTGTTTTTATGAAAAATATAGATTTTTCTATTATCTTGATCTATGGGAGCCATCCGTTTTTTCTTATTACAAAAACACCATTAAACTCTAAAAAATAATCAACCTAATATATGTTTTCCATTAATCAATTATTAAGAAATATCTGTAAGATTAAATTGCAAAAAACACACTTTCAACATCACATTTAAACGCTATGATTTTTGCCCCTGACCTAGTCCCATGGTTTCTACCAATTTTTGTGTGTGTGTCTTTCTCTCTCTCTCTCTCTCTCTCTTTCTATATACATATATATATATATATATATATAGATAGATAGAAAGAGAGAGAGAGGGAGAGGGAGAGAGAGTACAAAAGTATGAAGACCAAGTATGATTTAAAAGTTAAGACGTTATTTAGTTGGGTTTGTAATTGAGTTTGTTGAAAAGTGCTTTTTTCTAAAGGGAAACATCCATGTTTAGACATTTGTTTCAAGGAACATGTGTTCTTGCCGATCTTCAAGAAATGCCAAGTTTGATTTTTCTTCCTGGTTTCGAAGATCTTCTGAGAAAGACGTGCTGTATTTGAGATGAGGAGTACAACTGTCCCACATAAGAGAAGAGACGATGCCCAACGCAAAGTGGGTTCACGGTTGGTTGCAACTTTGCGTCCAAAACCGAACCGTTTTCTTCCGTGTCTTGGACCACACTGCACCGCTAGCTAGGCTGAGTCGTGCTCCAATGCACACACACATATATATATATATATATAAGCAAAAAACGGAAAAAATGCTTTTTAAAAAAATCAAAATGAAAAAAACACGTTTTATTCCCTTTTTTTTCGCTTTCCTCAAATTTTTTATCTTTTTTATGTATTTTAATTGCCAATTTTTTGTTTTTACATTTTTATATTTTATTTTAGTTGTTTAGAATTTTTAATTTTGCTGTTATTTTTCTCAAAAAAAATAACCGTATTATATCCAAGGAACACCTTACTGTATTTGTGACAATAGCTTAATGTACCATGAATTTTATTACCAATCTTTTTTATATCAGTAAAAAAACAGATTTATGGATTTCGAATGTGAAGTGATCAAAGACCCTCTTAAATTTAATAAAAGTAATAGAGTCGAATCTTCATCGCATCTTCTATTTAGATTTGGATGCGATTATCGTGCTGTACCAATTCTGAATCTTTAAATTAAATCTAACTAATATTCAAATTAAATTTCTTTTACAAGATTTAACTAAATTAAATATTTAATTCTTGGTTCAACTCTGAACCCTTTTTTAGTTGAGTGCTGTCAAAACGGGCCCAGCTTTTGGACCTAGAAATCGTGTCACGTCAACACATGGCATGGCGAATATGGGGAACATGGACCAGACAAGTGAACGAGGACGTTTCCTAAGTTGCCTATTATGGCATAGCGTGGGTCCAGTAGGAGACCGGGACGTCGGCCCATGCGATTCAGGATACATGCAGAACGATTCGGTTTCACCCGATACGGGTGCTCAGGGTGCTCCGGTTCAGGTTATCAGCGACCCCGATATAGATCCATGTTAAACTTTTAGAAAAGAAAAAACCCGATGTTTTGTGGGTCAATGGACTATTTTAGTTAGTAATATCATTATAGCGGATTTGGATCAAACGCGAAAAAATCAAATATACAAAAAAAAAAGTTAATATCCGATTAAGAAATTGGATTGAAATTATATTTGAGAAATGATATTAGAGCGAATTCAAAGTTTTGATATACATAGATATTCGATCAATTTGGATTCAGAACATATTTAGTTTTAAAGAAATACCTTATATTTTGAAAATCGATCAGATAATATTCGATGTGGTTCGAATACAAACAAAAGAGATCATATTCGAATCTAAATCCAAAATTTGATTTCACATTTTGAATCTGATACATATATATTTTTACTTTTACATATAATAAAAACTTGAATTGAATATCTAAGAAAGAAATGTACTCAAGGGTATATTTTACTTGAATTCTTTGTTATCGGGCCAAAGTCATCGAATACGGGAGGAAACTAAAGTGTTGGGTTTATCTCGAGAGGTGGTAGCATATTGGGCGGTAAGGTGGTTCGACTTCTTTATGAATTTGTGTTTGAATCATCGAGTGGTTAGTATCATATCCTAGTGTGTTTTATTTTTGGATCATAAAAAGTTGCGAAACATGTTATATCCTAGTGTGTTTTATTTTTGGATCGTAAAAGATTGTGAAGCATATGTTATGTGAACCCAAACAATGGGCACAGGAGGGCCAGTGGCCTCTCAATCACTTACTCTTAAAAAAAAAATCAAATAAAGTGTCGGGTCGAACTCTAACCCGTTTGGATTTTCTACCTGAACTAAGACCGAACCCGACTCGATGTGAAATCGTTCACGAATTAACCGATACGGTTCTATTTTTTCGATGCGTATCGCCCAGAAGCATATCCCCGTCTTCGTGACGGAACCGCTGCCTGCTTTCCCTCACTCACGAAAGAACGATTGGGCCGTTTGAGATGTGAACGATGACTTATGACGTGGGCCCCGCCAGAACGGACTACGGAAACATCACTATACCGATCATGCCCTTCCCACCGGTCGGGTCACTTGCCGATGGGTGAAGGGCAGTTAAGTCATTACGCTTATTGCGGGTCAGTTCCAGATCAGTTAATTACGTAAAAAAGCCGGATCTGGATCAAATTTGGTACACGATTATGTGATCGACCCATTTACTGTCTCGATTCATTTTCTTATTGTGCATGAAAGGCCGAGTACCAAAGCCCAATAAGCTCGGGGTACTCGATACTGATTTGATCGGATCGGTTCGGGTCCGATTAATAATTTTTTAATTTTTTATTTAATAATATATATATATATATATATATATATATATATATTATATTATTATATATATATTTTTTAAATATTTTATTATATATATAAAATATTTTTTTATTTTAATCAAGAGGGCCAAGCATGGGTCCGGGCTTGAGTATGGGTATCGAGCCTAGGGTTGAGCTTGGGTTTCAAGCATCGAAAACCACGTATCTTAGATCGATCGCAATCAAACATGACCTAATTGATGACCAGAGTGTTTGCTGTTTGAACTCGAAAAGAAAAACAAACATAACGGGACAATCTTTCATGTACTTAAGTTTCAAATTCTCTTAGATTTAACTTTATATCCAAAGGAATAAAAGTAAGCATGGTGCTCTTGAAGGAGGGGATAAAGGAGGGGATAAGGATAAAATAGTCTTCGTACTCATCCTAAGCATTATCTTCAAAAAGACTAGAATATGTATTTGGGAAATAATTCATACTTGTGGAAAAAATGCTACTTACAATGAAATTAAATAATATGAAAAACACGAAAGTTCAGGATAATTTAATAGCGTGGATATGAAGGTTGACCCAATCCAAGTCTTTGAATAAAGTAGAAGACTAGAAGCTTCAACAGCAGCAACTGCTGGGTGCATTCTAGGAACATGGAGTGGAGTTAAGAGGGATTGGGCATCCCCTCAGATTTTTTGAAAAAAAAAAAAAAATTATTGCATTTTTTTTATCAAAATTTTGAAATTGTCCTCTGTAAAAGTTTTGAAAACATTGTTATGTCCCCCATTTCTACAAAACAAATTTGAAAACAGAAAAAAAGAGCACTAAGGTGCTCAAAGAATAGCAAGTTCTCCTTTTTAAGGAAACATTAGACAACGTCCAATTTTGATTCTAGAATTAGAATTCTAAAAACAAAATTCTACTTCAAATTGGAAATTGAAATCAAAAGTCCAAAACTAAGTTTCTTTTATGTTTCATAGGCTCTGGAATTTTGATTTTACAATTGAAAATGACATGTTTGATAAATAAGACTTCACATTATAGAATTGACGAACCAAAACATTGGTGACACATGCCCTAAAGAGCGATGAAAATTTCTAAAACTTTAGAACCATAATTCCACCTCTAGGGTAGAATCACAGTTTCAGAATTCTTATTTAAGAATGAGCCGATAATTCTGGAATCAAAATTCTTTGTTTGATAATACAACTCATTAAACATGCAACCCATTTCAAGGTCATTACCTTTTGAGGTTTCTTTAGTAATAATTTGAGTAGAAGAGTTTGTTTGTTATGGCATTTCAACTGCGATGGTATAATATGTTTGAACACGTAAATTACCTTTTAATTCTAATTTGAGAACTAAGATTTTTATCTCGATTCATAACAATCACCTATACCTGCTTAAACTTGCCTATTCTGATAGCACCCTCCTTGACCAAATTTTTTTTACTCTTAACGTTTTCTGATTTTGTTAGAACTCCTTGGGCTTAAAAATTGGTCAGCTTAAAAAACGTGAATATATTATAAGTTGGATCTCCTGATATATTTTTCGATTGAAAATGATTATAAAACTATTTTTTCTGAAGCATTCAAACTTATGCTAAACGACAATGATAAAAAAAACAAGCCCATATTGATTATTCGCATATGCATGGGATGTACGTGACTTTAAAATAGAGAATATGTCACCAGAATATGCTGAACTTCTTAATAAAAAAACAAAATAAATGATAATTAGCCACTTGAATTAAGGTTCATATTGTGAAAAATAGGCGGTGATTTGAAAATCTACGGAAAATTGAATTTTTTTCTGGTATTTTACTGAAATCTAGCCCTACTTGTGTAAATAAATTATATTTTTAAAAATAACAAAATCAATTCTAAAATTGCAGTTAAGAGAAAAAGAGAATCCATTTTCACTAGAATTGATGAGTGCAATAATAAACAGACGTTCTTTTAGGCAGAAAAGCGAGCCGTGTACTGGAAATAAATTGTCGATCGGTTTTGTGTCAAATGACGAGTTTGCCCCCAAGCCAACATAGATGTCCTTTGATCTAATGTCTTGGGGTAAAATGGACCTTTGACAAGCATGAAATCCCAGAAAGCGCGCCTACTTTCTATGCATCGTGGCGCGTCCTATATAGAGCCAAACCTCCACTCATCGCCTCACTCTTCGCTTCCGCTTCCTCCTTCGCACAGATCTTTCTGCCACAGAAAGACGAATTTCTCTCTCCCTTCCTCTTTCCCGGGAAAGTTAGGGTTGGTTATTTGCCTTTGGAGGATCAGAGCCACGTCTTGCGCTTCTCCTCGTGAGGCTCTTTCTTTTTCCTCTGCGGAATCGGCTTTTTTCTGCATGTTTTATTCGTCGACTCTCTTTTCTCCCCTGTTCATCAAACCTCGCGTTTCAAGGATTCTAATCGGACTTTGCTTCTTCAAGTGCTTTTCTCGATTGCGTCATGCGTAATCATCTCCGTAGCGGCATCGTGGAATAGTTAAGTAGCACTCTTGGCGGATCGTCTTCCGTTTATGTACGAGATCCCGATGCTTGATCCAATTAGCAACTGTTCTACGATTTTTTAGTTCAAATCGGGAAATTATTATTTAGAGAAAGAGATTATTTTGGTTAAATTTGCTCAAGGTCTTGCTTTTGCTTGGATCCTAAGCAGAATTCTTAGCGGAGGGGTCTGCATTTTGTGTTTCGGGGCTAGATCCGCAGAACGGGCTCCATTCTTTTGGTGGAATGAAGTCTCCCGGAAGAATTGTTGATTCTTTGTAGTATGGAGGGTTTTCTGATAACAATCTCGGTAAAATCGGCCCTTTTAACTCCAAGATTCTGAAGGTTAAAATTCTTGATTTTTTTTCTCTCCAACTGGACGGTAGAATCTGGAACTATAATTTTTTGACACTTTTTCTTTTTGTATTTGTATTGAAAATTCGAAATCCGCACCTTGTGCTTCTTAGGAAACTAATAATCTCGAAATAAGGTATGTCAGCAGCTTCTTGACGAAGCTTTAATTCCCCTGCACGAGAGACGGAGGGAGGCATTCCTTGCTCGAATTTGCGGCAAACGACTTTTTCCGTCTACGTTCAGAATGATTTTGCGAGGTAACTTGAGTGAGGGATAATGGTATATCGCCGTACCTTGCACAAGAGCGCTAATCTAGTATCCACCCCCACTGTGTTAACTTTGTAGCGGTTCCCTGGGCCTATGACGCAAAGTATTTACAGGTTCGATTTCATGTCGAGATTTAAACTGTGGGAACCCTGTAATAAATACGGCGAACACGCCCTGTCTGCAGTTGGATGCAACTGAGCAATTTGCCCGTACTGTCGTTTTCTGAATTCTATAATGGCAGGCTATAGCAACACGGAATCCCGAAAATAAAGGTTTTAATATTTGGATGGCTGGTTTTAAGAGAAGAAGGTGGGGGCGGGGGGTGGTAGACTTTTATATGCTGAAATAATCCTGGTCATTGAGAGCCAGGAAGATCTTTATCCTTTTTTTGAAGCCTTTAGTTGTGTTTCAAACGTCCAGAACCCCGCCGCGTACTTAACACCCGCAGAATTCCCGTGAAAACTTTTGTTTGGTTTCACGTGGGCGTTAAGTGTAATTTTCCCGTCATGGCCTTACTGTGGTGTGCTAGTTTTGCTGTTGCCTGATTCTTTTCTTCTTCTTCTGATGTGCAGTCGTTTGTTCTTTTATGGTCTTTCTGATTTGAGTCTTATAATATATTTTCCGTTAGTTGATGATCTTGTCTAACTTGCATCTTTACGTTAATCGCCAACGTCAGCTTACGATTTTGTCTAATTCTCATATTTAGATTAATCGCCATCATCAGCTTCCAGCGTCTCCAGATTGACTGCATTGCTTGCTGTAGTGGCGATGATGGGCGTATCTCAAATCCATCCTTCAAGGGGTCGACCATGCGATTTGTCCGTGAATCTCCAGCCGAGTCATGGGCTGAAGCACAGGGTGGCCACCGCTTTTCTGGGGGCTGGAAACTTGGCATGGGGAAAGAGTGAGGTGACAGGTTCCCAATTGAAGATGCCCTTCCAGAATAGGGGGAGAAAAAGAAGTCCCAAAAACATGACGGTTACGTCGGTGCTTGCTGATGTTACCAAAGAGCTAATGGTAACCGACTCTCTCTATCTCTAATTTGTCCTTTATAGTTGCTCACAAGGTGTTCTACTGTTGGTTGTTTTTAGCTACAAGTTTTTTGTCATTAAAATTAATGTAGTACGGAGATTTTCATAAACTTCGAGGTCCACATTTTATTGGCAGATTTCTTGTCTTTCCCCAATCTCCCTTATTTCTGTAGCTATTAGCGGAAACCGTTACAGGCGACCTTCTCTCTTAAGCTTCCGTACCTAGTGCTGGTTTCTATATATCTCAATTATGCTCGCTTTCCTAAAGGAGCGAAGGTCAGGATCCAGCAGAACTATGTTCGGACACGCTGTTCAGGCTTCAGGCCAAATGTTGTTAAGCCTTGTTCTCATGAATAGCCGAAGATGTATTTGGCCTGGTTAGTAAGCTTTCACAGTTTTGTTTAGAAGAATTATGAAATAACCGAGGCCCAAAAGTGGGGAAGGTGATGACAGAGTACCCGGCGAGTGATATTCAAGTCGGTTCTTCTTCAGGTGCTGGATCTAATCTAATTGCTCCGCGAAATCTATACATGTCAGCGCTTATTACCTTCCTAATCTAATACTTCGTTTCTGTCAAAACTAGGCTATCCAACGATTCCCTAGCTGTAGCCTGACTTTCTTCTACTGTGGAAACGGGAGAAAGAAGCTTCTCTGTGAGGAATACTCCCCTCTTCTTTAGAAGTTCGGACAGGTGGAGAAAATAGTGGATAATGTTTTCCATTGTCCGTTCTACTGTAAGGTCTTTATTGGCCATTCTCGATTCCAACAAGTGAACGTTGTAGTGATGGAGTTTGAACAGTTATAAAACCTATCTGCAGTCATTCGCACTATTCACTTTGCTCGATAGGGTATCTGCACAATACCCCTTCTTACTGTCCAGTTTGACTGTGATTCTCAGCAGGCATACAAGAAGACAATGGAGTCGCCACATGCCCTAAAAGGACAAAAGAAAAACTGAAAATTGTGACTAATGTAGTTGTCTTATAGTTAGTGGTTGCGACGGGATATTATTCAGTATTGATTTGGTGTTTCTGCAAAATTCTGATGGTCAATTCGTGGAGATAAGTATTTTTTGTCATAGTATTTTTTTTGTTATGATTTATGAAACAACGTTCAAAAAACAGATAAGTATTTTTTGTCATAGTATTTTTTTTGTTATGATTTATGAATAAGTATTTTTTGTCATGACTTAGCAACAATGTATATTATTCTGTATTTAATTGGTGTTTCAGCAAAGTTCTGATGGCAAATTCATGGACAGAGAACCTTACATGGTATTTTTTTTGTTATGATTTATGAAACAACGATAAAAAAACAGGAGTATTTTTTGTCATGACTTAGCAACAACGTTGAAAGAACATGTGAGTTCAGTAAGGGCAAAGCCCATACTAGAAAATATTGTGATAACATTGCTGATGGCAGCTATGACAAGTAAATGTAAAACATTGCAGTAATAGTTTCTTTCAAGAACGTATCATAGTAATGATATCTTTCTGGAAGGCTTCTGGAAAAGGTTTCAAAATTTTTGCTTCAATAAGAAACTCTCAGGAACTCAGAAAGCCAAAAAAATATAAAGAATAATAAAGAATTTGAAACTATGAACTTTTTCCACTAACATATACAAGGAAAATAATTAAAAGAACATGAAATTTTGAGTTTTCAGTTAATTTTCTTACCAAAAAATTACAAACATTCAGAATAATTTTTTAAAATTCTAAGAGAAACAAAAATAAAAAAGAAAAAGAAAATATACACTTAAACTACATGTAGAGGAGGGCTTATATGGATAGGAAACTGTGGATCATAATCCATCAAAAGCCGGTCTCCTTAGTAGGTAGCTGAACCAAATGCTGTGTGGGTCATAATCCATCAAAAGCTGATTAGTCTTCTTAATGGATAGCTGAATCAAATGATCTGCATGCAACTGTTGCTCTCTTCAAATTCTTTTAGATACTCATAGCAAGAAATAGCTTATGATAGCTTTCACATTATAAAATGCTTGGCTTATACTTGAAATCAGAACATTCATGCCTTTAAGAAAGGTGACAGTTGATTTGTCTCAGATATCTACCTGCTACAAAAGGAACTGGGGTCTCATATGGAAAGCTTGTCTTGAGGGGGTCTACCTACTACAAAATAGACAGCAGAAATTTATAGTCAGCATTATCTTCATGGATCACTTGATCTTGTCTTGATATGGTGATGTCAAAATAAAAAGCCAGATCCTCTAGAAAAAGAAAGAAATCTTTCTGCTGTGGGGTTTAGTTTACGTCCAATTAAGATAAGGAAACTGATTTGGCCCGTATGAGAGAAGATCCTATTGGAGTTGGGATCTAATGATTACTGTCCTTTGGTCTACAGAATTATGAAAATGTCCTGGGTCACAATCAAGCTTACCTGTCGGCTGTCATTGATAAACAAATAGAGAACTGATTTGGCCTGTAGGAGAGAAGATCCTGTTGGAGTTGGGAACTAATTGTTACTGTCCATTCTCATGGTCTACAGAATTATGAAAATGTATGAAAATGTCCTGGGTGACAATCAAGCTTACCTGTTGTTGATAAACAAAATATGGGAGCCAGTAAAATATCTTGCCATCAAGAAGTCCAACGATGTGCAGGTCTGTTTCTTCAGCTCCATGTACGTCAGCAGACGAGGTTGTTTACTCTGGTGCAGGTTAATTAGAAAAGCAATTTAACCATGATACTCGACTAAGATGAAATATAAAGCTCACTATTAAAAATTATACATGTTTACTGAGTTTGAATTCCATTGAAGTAAGATGCTGGATTAACTATTCTTCTTGACATTTTCCTTGCACGGTCTATTTGAAGTAACATTTCTCATTGGTTAGAGTAGCAGTTATAAGCTTGCAAAAATCTATGCCTTATGGCTTTGTGATGGCATTCTTAGCTTTTGTTTCAGATTTTTCCTTGAAACTGGTCTTTGCATAACGCAGCAAGAAAACATTAAATTAAGAATGTGTATCCACAGTAAATGAAATTTATCTCAACCTGATCACTAAGATACCAGGATGCTCATTGTTGCAGTTACAGTGAAAGAGAAAAAAGATTGTCTTGTCCCTGATTTGTAGAGGCTTGTAAAAAGGTGTTATAGTTCATCCAGCATCCAGCAAGCTATATGCTTTGATTTTTCTATTTCTCTAAACTACTTGGGATATGATTCTGCAACCTGGCCATGTATTGCGTACTTTAAGGTCAATTTGGGTACATATCATAGAAGTAGCTTTTCACAAAACATAATTATGTAGGAAACTTTGTATTGTAACAGAGGTGTTGAGAAAGCAAAAACAAGTTTTTTTTTTTTTGCTCGATCTGAAAGCCTCATTTTTTGATTTATGTGCTTCACTTTTGTTTGGATGATGATAACTAGGCTCTTTGGTAATTTAATCAACTTGATGAATGAGACAGAACATGTTAAAAATTTGGTTTGTTTTCAATTCCGAAAAACTGAATTTTCGTTCTGCAGAAGATCGGGTTGAACAGGTTTTTTGTCTTTGCTTGCACTTTGGTTTTCTCCAAACCAGATTCCACACTTAGTGTTTTTGTTTGATTGACAATAACTAGGTCCTTTGGGAATTAAATAAACTTGATGAATGAGATGAACAATTTTAAAACTGTTTATTTTCAGTTCTCAAAAACTAAACTTTCATTACACAGAACCTGGGGTTGGATAGATTCTTTGTTTCTACTTGAAATTTGGTTTCCTCCAAACCAGGTTTCTGAGAAACTCAGTCTGAGGCATCTCCGAAACATACCCCAAACCAGGTTACCTTTTGTAACTCGGTTTTTCACCCAAACTCAGTTTATAAGTGATTATGTGGATCAGGGCCCATTTGGATGGCACATGATACACCCTGATTCAGATGACAATCTTTCAACTTGGTTTTGACTGTAGAAAATCAGAAACTTAGTTGGGGGATGAAAAAGCTGCTTTCACCCATTTTTTTGAGAACTGAGTTTAAAGCTTTAAAGCCACTTTTGTTAATATTTTAGTGTTGCCAAAACTTGATCTCATTTCATCTAAACAGGCACAAAACCCAGCTTTAGTTTTAAATCTGGATTTTGCCATCAAAACTGGGTTTTTAAGCAGGTTTTGGTATCCAAACAGAGCCGAATTGCTTTCTAATGAGGATGATAGGCTAAAGAAAAGATGAAAAATAAGCTTAAAAGCGAGACACGTAATTAAATTAAACAACAGGTAACAGTCCATGACTGTAATCAAGAGAGGAATAGGACATATATCTTTATCAAACTATCCAGTCCAAAATTTGCTGGATAACAAAATATCACTCAAATGCCAGAAGCGAATGAATAGCAACTTTTCTGATAAATAATTAACTCAATCACAAGAAATTCGAAAAAATTAAATGTTCTATGTCATTTACTTGTTTCATTCTTCTTCATAAATTTTATCTACCTGCATTTGGTAGAAACCTTAAGTTATTTTAGGATTGAATGCATGAATTTTCTTCCCTTTATCTTTTGCCTGTTAGCACTTTTCTTCTTGTCTTTCCTGTTGAACAAGTTATTCTTTGTTTTTGTGCACGTGACTGAAGAACTTCCAAGCACCAATATTTGGAAAGCAACAGGCAGACCCGAAGACAGTTGCTTCGGTAATACTAGGTGGAGGAGCTGGAACTCGTCTTTTTCCTCTAACTCGTCGAAGAGCAAAACCTGCTGTAAGGAAGTACCCTGTGCCCATCTTGTAATTGTCTGGTTGTCTCGGTATTCTTTGGTTCGTTTTTAAATTTCATACACTGAGGCAACAGTTGGTTATGCAGGCAAAGTTTTAAATGATTCTGTCTCAGGTGGCTGAAATGTTTGGTTCTTGAAATTGTACCTCTTAGTTGTTTTTCTCTGTCATATGAGTGCTGTAGATAGGCTAGTGCAGCTGAGTTGGGTGCACACCACGTGCTCTGTTCCCACAGACCTTTCACCCCTTGGAAAAAAGTGGTCAGCACAAGGCAATTTTCCTATATAGGAGCGCCTCCATCCACACCCTGAACCCGCCACCTGCACTTGTGTGACATATCTTTTTTTCTGCAATACCATCTCGTAACAAAAAAAGAGATTGCTAAGATGGTACTGTCACAAAATCCTACAAGATGAAAACTTTGCTTGTTCTTGAAGCATAAATCCGCAAAAATTGTATGATAGTTGAGATCTAACCATGGGTTCCCCCTGATATGGACATTTTCTGTATTGTTCTTAGGTGCCAATTGGTGGGTGCTACAGGCTTATTGATGTTCCAATGAGTAATTGTATTAACAGTGGAATTAATAAAATCTATATATTGACCCAATTCAATTCCCAATCACTGAATCGGCATCTTGCTCGTATATACAACTTTGGGAATGGCGTAAACTTTGGTGATGGATTTGTTGAGGTACGCCTTATTCAGACAATGTTAGTTGTAAAGTGGCATGACCCATGCTACTTTAAGATATTTCACCAGTTTGAGAGAATTTAATTTTCTAATTTTATTGGTTTATTCTACGTTGTTTTTCCTTTATATGATTAAGGTCCTAGCAGCTACTCAGACACCAGGTGAATCGGGTAAAAGGTGGTTTCAAGGAACTGCAGATGCCGTAAGGCAATTCGTTTGGCTCTTTGAGGTGTGTACTGTATATAGTCTATACATACTACATAGTATCTACTACAAGCATGTGCTCATAGTATCTACTACAAGCATGTGCATGTCCATGCCCTTAAAGGCATACTTGGCATGTATTAATATTTAGATCTCTGAACATGGTACCTTTTAATGCTTTGGAGGTCATTGCAGGACGTTAAGAATCGACACATAGAGAACATTTTGATACTTTGCGGCGATCATCTTTATCGGATGGATTACATGGAGTTTGTGCAGGTTGTGTGGATGCTCATCAATACCCATATGTGAATCCTGTTTGATTTATTCTGTTATTTTTTTTTGTACTTTGGGTTGACATTAATTCTTCTTGACATGACTTTCTTTGCAGAATCACATTGACAGTGGTGCTGATATATCAGTTTCTTGTGTTCCCATGGATGAGACGTAAGCAATCAAGATGCTAGCATGTGACTGAATCCCATCATGTTTATCTATTTAACATTCCACTTTTCCTGCAGTCGTGCTTCAGATTTTGGATTGATGAAAATTAATGAGACAGGACAAATTCAGAAATTTTGTGAAAAACCAAAAGGGGACGATTTGACGGCCATGGTATTCAATATGCTTAATATATCCTTTCTTTTTAGCTATCTTAAATCCATACTGCTTATAGATTGGGATTTCAATATTTCATTTTCACAAGGATCTTTCTTGATGCAGCAAGTGGACACAACTGTTCTTGGGTTGTCTCCTGAGGATGCAAAGCAATCTCCTTATATTGCATCTATGGGTATATATTTGTTTAAAACAGATGTTCTGCTAAAGTTGCTGAGGTGAATCTCTTGTTAATATTTCTATTTATATGTATGAAAAGGATTTATCATTTAAGTATTCTTGCCTGATTCTGCTAGAGATGCCAAGTACAATTGATGCATATCAAATAAGAAGGATGAGCACAACTAATGCAGCTAAGCATGCACCAGAAAGTTAAATTTTGAATGATCTTAGTGACCTTAACACACATGCATGATCGTGCAGCTGAAATGGTGGAAAGTTAAAAGTGTTGTTGTGAAGGAACACCAATATCGTTCTTTTCTAAGTGAAGTCATATTCTTGTTACAGAATGATTATTATGTCCCTGGAGCTCTTAATTGGTGCCATGAGGGTACAAAATGTGCAAAAGATGATGAAAAATTGTCGGTGAGCATTGGGCACAAGCGGTAGTTCTTCCAAGATATTCTGAGTGAAGAGAAATATTTGATGTCAGTATTAAGGAATGTGCCCTAGTTTCAGATGTTGCTAGCTGCTTGTTGAGGGGCTTACATGAGTACATTTTTCTAGTGGACCCTCTTCTTCTTCAACTGCTTGGATTGGATTGTTATAAACAACTCATGTCTGAATTCTTCAAGACAACTTTAACAAGCAAGACCTGATCTTGCATACATGACTGAAGTTACAGGAATATTACCACTTTTAAATGAGGTTCATGGATTGTCCCCGTGACAAACACAAGGATTTTTTGGAGCGAGGGACAATGTAGTTGAGAAAGAGAGAGAGAGAGAGAGAGAGGGAGGGAGAGTGCTGAACCAGTAAATATGAGCTTGCTACCTGTGTCTTTGTCGTAGTTCTTAATTTGGTTATCCATACAAAGACACATGATTTCAATGATCAATCATGAATATGCTTGTAAAGATTATTAGATTAAAATTAATCATGGAGCTGTTAAAATGGACATGGGACCCTACTGAGATGGTTACGTCTTCTCCTGTGATTGAGCCATATGAGTGTGCACGATTGGTATGACCAAGTTGTTGTAAAGGAAGCTTTTTGTATGACCTGCTGACTCCAAAATCTTATCATATGTTGTTTTGGATCCTGAGAATTTCCTGTTCCTATCTAAATGAACTGCCTTTTGAAGTGATATGTTTTATATTTATCATAATAAACATGGCCGTTGTCTTTGTATCCATTTGATGCAACACTAGCAGCGATTCTATGGTAAGATAACATGTATTTTTTTCTCCAGGTGGCGATATCCAACTGCAAATGACTTCGGATCTGAAATCATTCCTATGGCTACTAAAGAATACCATGTGCAGGTAACTGATTCTGCAAACTCTTTTGTGCTGCTTGCTTTTTGCAATGGCTGAGTATTTTCATATTCACAAAAAAGGTAGCTTTTGGTTATAGGGATAGTTTTTTCCTCTCTTCTGCAGGCATACTTGTTTAATGATTACTGGGAAGATATTGGGACCATACGATCTTTCTTTGATGCAAATTTGGCATTGACAGATCAGGTTCTTCATCCTATGTCTGTTTATCATTTTTCTTTTTTTCTTTTTCTTTTAATGTATGAGTTGACAGTTTTTCTTCTTCTGATCAGCCTCCTAAATTTCACTTCTATGATCCTCTTAAGCCGATCTTCACTTCCCCTCGATACCTACCACCAACCAAAATAGAGAAGTGCAGGGTATGGCTGATTGTTGTATTTTTGGAAATTTTGGTTTAAGTATATCTGTGTTTATGTGATTAATTAAAAGCATCTGCAGGTTCTGAACTCCATCATTTCACATGGATGCTTCTTAAGGGAATGCAGTGTTGAACATTCAGTTGTTGGTGTGCGTTCAAGACTGGAATATGGAGTTGAGCTGAAAGTGAGCTTGCCAATATCAGTGCTATTTTTTTTTTTGCATTTTTTTTTCATTTATGTGTGTCGTGCCTGAATTTGAATGTGCAAGATTATCTGATATGCGTAGTGAATGACAGAAGCACGTTGAATCACCTTCAATGGAATATATTTTGCTGCCTTCATATTTAATCTTGGCTGTCGAGAATTTTTATGTAACTTCATTCAATTGTCCTACCCAGTCCTGTGGTCTTGAGCAGCTTGTTGTCCTAGCCAGTCCTGTGGTCTTGAGCAGCTTGTTTTTTTAGACTGTTCAGAAATACTAAGTTGATCGCCCCTTCTTTTCCTTTATTCTGCTATACCCAGTCTGGGAGTTATTCTTTTGTTTCCAGAATTAGCTCTTGATTTTCAAATTTGACATAATTTCTAATGGTAATTCATACTTAGGCTGTACTTTTTCCTAGCCATATGTCTGTCTGTTATTTATTCTAATGGTATTTTAAATGTACTTCAGGATACAATGATGATGGGTGCAGATTATTATGACACTGAAGCTGAAAGAGCATCTGCTCTAGCTGAGGGCACTGTTCCTCTTGGTGTAGGAGAGAACACCAAAATCAGGTTCTGTGGTCAATATTTAGTTAGTGAACTTGGCATGTGGTCTGTTATTTGGCATCTTATAACTTATTTCTTTCTTTTGTTCGTTTCAGAAACTGTATCATTGATAAGAATGCAAGAATTGGAAAGAATGTCGTCATTGCCAATACTGATGTAATCTCTCTCTCTCTCTCTCTCTCTCTCTCTAACTGTAGCCTGTGTCATAAAGCAGATTCAACATGGTTAAATTTGATTTCAGTTAGTGTTGGAAAAAGATATACATTTTCGTCCAGCATCATGCCACAAAGAAAATCATATAGTGTGTTCATGTCTATATGCAGTTCACAATAGAAACTTCAACAATTGAAAGATAAACCCATCAATGTTCTTGTTTGCTTGATCCGATTTTAGCATTCAAGACCTGTTTTACTCTGTCTAAAATTTGGTTGCTTTTTCCAATTGAAGTCTGCTTCAATAATTGAAATATTTGATCCATAATATAATGAAAAGTTGTCATGCATAATTGCATGTGCCCATGCCCCATGGGCGGCGCAATATGGTATATTGCAGCGTTTAGATGATGCTACAACATAAAGTTTAATTCTGATATTATTTGAATTTCGTTTACGACAATGCAGAATGTTCAGGAGGCAGATAGGCCAGCAGAAGGTTTCTACATACGCTCAGGGATCACTGTGGTGCTGAAGAACTCTACCATCGCCAATGGAACCGTCATCTAGATGTGGCCAAAAATGGGGAACGTGATGTCTCTCTCTCTCTCTCTCTCTCTCTCTCTCTCTCTCTCTCTCTGTAGCATTGAGATATTATATATCGAAGGATAATATTGTATGTACAGAAATTGCAAATAAAGGTGGCATCGTATTGCTTTCCCCCTCCGCCCCCCGCGTCACCACCACTCCTCTCTCTCCTGTATTTGTTGTCTTCCCCAAGCGGGTGCAAACACCTCAGCTTGTCGTAACAGGCCACCCTCCTTGACTAAAATGTCCAGGCTCAGTTGATACGGTGAGATGATATTTGAAAAGTAAGCAGGCTGCCTTTAGCATGGCTTGCTAAATCAAGCTTGCCAGCATATGCGCATAGAATGGGCGTGATTCACCGTGAAAGAGCACCTATTTACTGGCAGCCTCTTGGATGGTTCAGCAATCTGAGACACCGCCAATTTCATGACAGGACCACTTCATTGTCATAAATTAGCTGAACCAGGGCATCCATTGTTTGATTCGTCTAGCTTGCTTCTCAAGCCTACAGTGTGCAAACGCCTCTTTGCCTAATCGTTCAGCCCTCACTACCAAACTGTCTTATTTTCTCATGTTCGCAAGCTATAATCATTTAGAATCTTCGCATTTCGTTGAACGTTTTGAGCTCAAATCAGGTCAAGGATGCTCCTGCGAGCGAACTATCAGGGACCCAATTTTCAGATGTTTTTTTGTGCTGGAGATTATTAGTCAAATATAACCATAAAGCTAGTTTTTAGACACCCTTTGACTTGTTCATTCATGACAGCATATATTGAATGTCATGACGTCATTTTGTTTCATGTGTCCGTAGCCTTATGATAGAAACAGAATTAAAGAACAAACTACACAATGAGGGCACCAATTCAATTCTGAGTTAGAAACTATGATATACGTCTCGGAGGGTCTTTTTATCTTCATCCTATGGTCATGAGTTCTCTAATCGAACCAGCGAAGATCTTGAAGTCCTCGGCAGACCTCCTAAGGACAGCCTATCCTAGTCACAACACTAAATAAGATGAACTTATACTAGGTTAATCATCTACTATCAATGCCTAATGACACTAACTTAAACTATTCTAAAATGTGACAATGATAAAGAAATAGAAACACAACTAAATCCTATATAATAAAACGACACAATATGCAATATGGGACACAGCACCTAATTTTTATATGAAACCTACTCTAGAGTGCATGTAATTAACCAAAACTCTAAATAACAGCCAAAATTAACTAACTAAATGAGCACCAATAAACAATGAAGAAAATCACATAAAATGACTATGCAAGTATAAATACAATCTTGCCAATAGAAGTAAGACTCAAACCTTCTACTATATAAATTTTAAATAAAAGTTAATAATTTATGTGCAATGGCTAGGTAGATCTCGGCTTGGAACCAAAGGCTGCTTATCATGTTAGATTTCACAAAAACCTAATTTTACTGATCCCAAAATTCCAGCGTTCAGCCTTATCGAAATTTCATATTGCCAGCCAGCCCAATTGTGTTCTTAGCTTCAAAAGAAATCCAAACACATAACCATGCTCAGTTCTCCCTCATACATAACCATGCAAAATTCTTCAACATGTGAACGTGTAATTCATGCCTAATTTTATTATGCTTGTTGATTGGAGTTTCGTTTTAGAATTAGGAGTCAAGATTGAATGTAGTGACCAGCCAGTTCAGGGTAGTTCTCCAGTAGGCAGATTTGCTTTAGGTTTGTTGGTTTTGATAGGTTTCTCTTGTCTTAGTTTCAGTTCGTGATTTCACATAGTTCTATCCATGCTTTCGTTTCCTTCCATGAAGCGGATGCAACCTTATTCATATCACAATAGAATTCCAAGGTTTTGTATTTCTATGCATGTATATTGCTAGAATTTTCAAGCCTCCATGGAATCCGGGCCGTGGAGGTTCTCGTGCATGGCTGGAGACCACTGGAATATCAAGGGCATATGTAGAATTGTGGTATTAGGAAGATTTGCGTAGGTATTATTGGAGTTAGAATGTTAAAGTTTTTTCTAAAATATAGATGGAGTTTGTTAGGAAATTACCACATATTAGGATTTTAACTTGTGGTTGATTTATCTTAGAAGAGGTCGATTTTCCTAAGTTTAATTTTTATTAAACCTCTCTAAGGTGGTAGCGAACCTATGCATCCCACATGCCGCATTCTTAGTTAGGTTTGCATCAGTGGTGGAGTAGAAAGTTTTAGTTGAGGGACACTGATCCATCTTATTATTGCAATAGATTGGGTGCATGTAAAACTACAAGGCACTAGCCTGGGTCTAGTGTGGGTGGTGCATATAGCTAGGCCTGAGTCGAGCATCATGATAATAAAACTTTTACAAAGGTTTGCACAGGTTGTGCTGGGCAGTTACCCACACCGGCCCCATGATAGCTCCGCTACTGGTTTGCATTAATTCATTCATTATTCAAATTAGCTAAGTAATTTATCTCACATATTGCATTTAGGGTTTTGATTTTCTTTATATCATTTAGAGAGTTCACTCAAAAAGGTGAGTTCCAAAGACTCCTCTTCGTATCACGCCAGCTATAGTGATATTTTCATTAGATTGTTTCCTAATTTTTATGATATGTTAGTTTTAAGAAGTCTTAGAATAGATTTGATAAGTTCAATTTAGGTAAAAGTCTAGATTAGGATACAGACATGGTCAAAGAAGTCTCCTGGTCTAACGAGGAAGCTAATTGTTGACATCTAGAGGAATCTTCTAGAGGTCAACCGATTTGGAAGCCAATTTAGATAGGACATAATTTGACTTTGATGATTAATTTATTCAATAATTATTTAGGATAATTACCATAGTGAATGGATTAGGGTTTTTAACTTTTACCTTAGGTAAAATGGGATAGGCATTTGTAGTAGTTAGACCGCACTTGAGATGGTGTGTCTTCATTTAAGGAACTCTTCAGGACCCACCCAATCCTAGGTGGCATCCTTAGTTATTCAGTTCTTATCTCATTTAATTAAATTAAGATTAGATAAGTAGTTAACTAACATAGGATCATATCATATAAACCACATACAAGCGTTCATATGGGATAGATGACTAATACACATTGTAGATTGGAAATCCATATCATTTATGCATATCATTAATATTATCATGCATTTTTCATGTTACATAGGTGTCAAGCAACCTATCCCATGTCATTCAATGTCATCCATATTAGCACATCATGCATGCATAACATCATATCTTACATACCATTTGCATACCATATCATCATGTAGCCTATATATTATATATGTGTAACTTCATCATTTCATGTTCTCATGTCATCATCATCCATCATCGCTTGCTCATAGTGCTTATTGCCTTAGGGACCCATATCACATGTAACCGTAGCTTTAATATGGACAAGGTTTGGGAATTGATCAGTATCATTCTTTGATTGCACCTCTCAAGGTTTTCGTCATCGCTCTTCTAAAATTTCTCGGAGAACTAAGCATTTTCTGAAGGGATTTGATTTGATCGCCTCTGATGTTTTGTTGGCTGTCCATGGGCTAAGTTTAAGCCTTAAGGGAAGGTCCTGGCATTTGTTTTCTGGATTTATTTAAAGAAAATTGAGTGGTTACACTAAATCAAGAACAGTTCAGGTCTACATGTTCTATACTAGCACAAAGAGGACAATTTAGGTCTGCATGTTCTAGAAAGCAAGCACACATGCTGCTTTGGGGACTATCATGAAATAAGATACTCCATTCATGTCATTTGTGGATAGAGCTTCTCTAGTTTGTTACTTAAATTTAGGGATGACCCTATTTCATATCTTCATCCCTTCCTAGGTAGTGACAAAGCCAAAAACTTTTTAGTTGAGAAGCATTATTTCATGAATTTTCATTCCCTAAGAGGCATTAGCATATATAAACCGGGCCATATATAGGTGGGGACTCAATGGGGCATTCGCGTATGCCCCACGGAGCCTATTCTCTGAAATCTTAATTAGTGGTTGAACGTAGGTAGATCTGGGTTCAGTTATATAGGAGAACCTCACGAGACCCGAGCCACTGCCCCGTAGCCAATTGAAATTTTGTTAACTATATGTTTAGTGGCCCATGGAAAAAAAAAATTCTGACTCTGCCCCTTAGTATAAATAAACAAATAGTTGAATGCACCTATATGTAAATAAAAAAAAAACTTGAGGGCTGGTTTAGGCAACTGCCCACATCAGCCAATATGTGGCTCTGCAACGTTCTAGGTCCACCACTTGCTAGTGCCACACGGTATGCTCCTCTTGACTATGAGGCATGGTGCATAAAATTTTCAAAGCTTTCAAACAAGGGCCATGCCTCATCCTTGCTTTCATCATGGATCAAGCCATCTTTAGGGTGATTTGCTAGCATTTCTCTTCAAGGTGCATATTATCACACTTTACCGTCGTAGGGGCCAAAATATAGTTTCAAAATTTTAACAGGAACCGAAATAAAAATTTTCAAATTTTTTTGTATATACTAAACTATTTTTTTTATTTAAACGTAAATTTTTAAAATTTTTAAAATCTGATGTGAGGGGAGGCACAGGGGCCCCTGCCCACCCCTCCTAGCCGCAACACTGGCTCTAGGGTTTGTTCTAAAAATAGATTTGTGGTCTTCAAAGGCCTGCATGAGCTCGGGGTCTTGCAAACATTGCCCCTGCATCTGTCGAGATTGGTTTTGTGTGAGTTCTAATAACCTAAATGGTTCTTTACCCACATGCCTAACCTGCACCCGTGATCGAACCTCAAATTGTGCATACAAGTTTTATCTAAAGATTGCTTGTTGTGGCTACAACTAGCAATAAAAAGTTAAAAAAAAAAAGCAAAATAATTAATGGAAAGACCCCCTTTAATTTTTTATGAAACTAGAAACCTTAGAGCATGTCATACTTACTAGATCAGTCTTCCCTAAATTTTGAGAGAGAAGAAGGACCCCAAAATCGAATGAAAAATCTAATTCTAAAACAGACTCTACAAGGAAAGCACCTAAAAAATTTTGTGAAAATTGTTAGAGATTAAACATTAGACAAGAAGGCCCAAATTCTAAAAATTAAAGCAAAGTTCTGTACTTCAGAAAAAAAAAAGGGAAGGTTTAAAAATCAATAAGTTTTCAACAACAATTCTGAAAATCCTAAAATTCTGTGGTTAGTCTCTAGACTTGAAAATCAATTCGGTGTTCAGTCCCCAAACCCTAGAGAGGGAGAGAGTCAACCATTTTTTGCCTTGAAAAAGGGGAACAAATTCTTTTGTTCGATGTGTTTTGAAAGATGGATCAAAACAGAGGCTTTTAACAACAAATTTTTTGGTCGAACTAAACTAGTCTTGCTCTATGGATATTGCCGATACTGCATGCCAAAAATAAAAATTTTTGAGAAAGGTTTGACAATTTAAATTGAATTTTGAAATTTTATAATCTTCTGACAGAAAGGTAGAAAACGTGACTAGCTTTGTAAGCTTGAACCTACAATCAATGAAGAAAAACAAATATCATACGCATACAAAATACTAAGGTAATTTATCTAAACATGCAATATTCAATCAAAAATGAAATCATACAATAAAAAATAAATAAAAATTATCATATCTACTCTACCATAACCTTGTTTATCTTGTTGCTCCCTCCACTCTTTGAACGCACTATCATAATGGAGAAGAAAAAACTAAACAACAATGCATGCAAATAAAAACACTGCCGCTACATTTACTAAGTTAATGCCTAGAAGTCGCGCCAGGTCTGCTGGCAAATATTGTGGCGCGTATAATAGCTCATGGCTTGTGCATGATAGCAAGACCTGCCAGTATAAGTACAATTTTTCTAAGGTAATCCCATTCTTGTCATATGTGTTTTTAAGCTGTGATCTGCATATTAATTAACCGTTTAGTATAATCAACTGTTTACAGAAGTTATACGATTCTGTATATTTTTTTTATTATTTAAATCAAACTTGAACTAATAACTGATATCTTGTTGTCGGTGCCTCATTCTTCGTTTGCCTTCTTACTAGCTCAGGCCAACCTCGCTTGACAAGTAAACAGCATTTCGAGTCCGAAGTTGAATGCTGCATCAGTTTACGTATCTCTTCAATTTGTTGTAATGTGAAGAAGTGGGGTCTAATCAGAGTCTCCATCAGATATTGAATAAACATAAAGATCCCACTTGCAGAACAAGTCTTGGAAAAACCCTGCATCTAAGCCATTGACTTGAACAAGCAAGACGAGTTCTGTATATCTTACGCGGCTTTGGGATGGGCCACTGTAAGAGACTATATAATGTCGCCCGACAAGACAAAAGAACATAAGGTCCTGAAAGATATGATGTGAAATGAAAGGTCTGCAAGATTGATAGTAGCTTTGTATGAAGTTTCTTTTATTAGAAGTAACCAGATATACCTATTACAATTTCTTCGTTAACATCTTGAGCTCTGCAGTTGTTACACAAAGCAGAGCGTCAACAATCCCCACAAAACAGAAACTATTTAAGAAACTAAGGGTTATATTGGTGCTGAAGATCCTCCTTTTTAATGAACAAGGCCCTTCATTTTTCTATTAGCCGTCATCCTTGCAAACATACGGTTAAGTCCCGATAGTTTGTGCGATTGCTCTGCAATCAAATTTGCAGTAGTTGGGTCTTCATTCACTATGATTTCATATCCATCTCTAAGGTCATCCATGCCTTCAGCCAACATTTGCCAGAACAGTGCACCACCTCCAGCACCACCACTTCTTGCAGAGGTATAAATACTGTTGTAGACACTTTGATAGAGGTTCTCCCTCTCTGTCTGCGTGAAGCCTGAGTCCTTTGAAGACTTACCAAATTCTGTAAAGAGAAGTGGCTTTCTAAGTTCATAGTTTGAGTCGTCAATGTGTGACTGCACCCAGTTGTATAAGAAATTGAGCTGATCTTGTTCACTTGAACTCCCAGAAAGCCTGTAAAACAAAAGAAGGGAATAATTATGCCCTTCTGAAAAATATAAAAACTGTAGCAGTTTACTTTCTGAAAAAAAATCGGTCAGGAAGAATTGCTCAGTTAATGCAGCTCTACTGCCTAGTCTGTATATGAAAAGGAATTTAGAAGAAAATAGGAAGTTGCACATGCAGCTGATCTTTTTCCACATATGCTGCATCTTTGGTGGGGAGGAAAATGCTACTGAATTTCTGAGAAATTGTTAATATAAATAAAAGAAAGTGCATTTCATGAAAAACTTGTGAAAAGGGCTGCAGAAAAATCGTGAAGAAAAAATGATGTTAAAGAATGTTTAAACTGGTGTGTTCAAAAGTCTAAAGGCACATTACTAGCATGAAAGATGAAGAATTAAACCGAGGTAAAAGGCTCCTGTTGCTTGTTTAGAAGATCATGGAAAGGCTACATATGATTGAAAAGGTCAATTTCACGTGGATGGCAATCTAAAAAGCATTCTGCCATGGAAAATAACAAGAAAAAATTGTGGTAATTACCATTGATCTGGATATGCATGGATGGTAGCAAAATCAATCCCTGCTACTTGATTGTTAGTGATGAAGTCGGTTCCAACTCCATAACCTGGATTATACTGCTTCCTTGAAGGTGTTGATTCGCCATAGAAACCTTCTAGGCCCACTTCTAGTAGATGTTTACTGTCTATGGACTTCAAGTAATCAGCCATTTCTTCGATCCAACCCTGGATATTTTCCATCGAGGAAAAAGAAAGTGCACTCTCAGATTCTTCCATAAAACAAGACTATCTGCAAAATTTTAGATGCCAAGAATTTTGGTAATATTTTCGTACCTGAAGTGTCCTGCCAGAGAGGTCACTCTGGCATCGAGGCTCATTTATGAGCTCCCATGAAAAAATGGTGGGATCGTCCTTATATGCTATGCCAGTGAATGAATTCACTCGGGTAAGAATAGCCTGCCAAATAAAAGAAAGTTTGATTTTAGTTAAAGTCCATCATGAGAAATCAATGAAGGACCACAAATATGAAACAGTAACCAACGAATAAAAGAGCCAAGGTGAAATGGAAGAAAACACAAGGTAACAACATATTCTCACACAGAGTGAGAGAGATACTTTGATATGGTTCTTATAGTAGCCTTTGACAACTGGGTTTGTGTAGAAATCATCATCGGAGCTCAAATACTGTCCCTGATCTCTTGCCCATTGCACATATTGATGCCTTCCACCATAATTTTCGTAGTTATTGGCTAGGCTCAGTATGAGGTAGATCCCATATTTTTTGGCTTCAGAGACAACAAAGTCTAGCCCCTGCAAAATCCACCAAGTTCTGTTTAGAAATTCAATATTTTGGAATGCAGCACATGTACAACCCCCAAAGCAAAAAAATGTCACTGACTTGAAAGAAAATGGTAAAACATAATCACCTTGAACATTTCCTCATTATAGGAGCCAGGTGAATACTGCAATGCTCTATAGCCACCATCACTAAAAGCCCAAGTACGAGCCACAGTTAAACCGTAGCTAGAAGCCTGTTTGAAAACAGAGCTCACTTTGTCTCTCTGTGAAGGATCAGAAGCCATGTACATTAACCAGTAGGCATTGAAACCATTCACATAAATTGGATTCCCATTCAGAACAAAATGGCTCCCACTGGTTCCAACAAAACCAGCTTGAGCAGCAACATGACCTCCCATGTGGAAGGCTAGGAATCCAATGAAAAGAGCAACCGCAGACTGCATTCTCTCCATGCCCAAACCCTTGGATCCCGAAAGACAAGCTCAATAAACAAAAATGGAAGAAGAAATGGTGATTCACCAAATCCCACCAAATGTGGCTTTTCTTTATTTGAAGTAGCAAGTGGAGAAACTAATGAACTGCTACCAATATGTGATGTTGGCTTACCCAAAAGCCAGAACCAGGCCTTCAAAGAAGTAACAGCTCACTTCAAGAAGTTGGATGTCGCATACTTTGTCAGGAAATCTGGATTTTGTGGCTCAAAAACCTGTTTAACCTAGAAGCCACCAGAGGACATGACCAACAGGACGTTCTTCTAACTGCAACACTGGAGAAAGTGACAGAAAAGGCTGATGCTTGAGATGGTGCCTCTCTTTGCTTGGATGACATGGAGCTTCAGATCAGGCATTATATAGCCTTCGGGTGCCTGCAACAGAACAGAGTTACTCCCTGCTTTTCTTGCTGATTACCTGCGAGCAGACACAGATGACAGCAGCAGACTGAGGAGAAATGATGAAACCTCGATGTGTGCCTAGAATGAAGGACCGTGTAGTTTCAATGGCGATCTTTTTCCTCTCTTAAGAAAGGATATTTCAGTTGGGTTCTGTTTCCTAGCCCAGAATTTCTGTTGGGTAGTTAATGAAAGAAGAAGGATCTTCTCCATCACCACTCTTCTGTCATTGCACTCTCACTCGCTCCCTGTTGGCGGCCCATCCTAACATCTTGTGCTCTTCCTGCCATAATATTATCTCTGACTTCCTCACCGGAATTTCTCATAACTGATCAGATGTGACAACCAACCTCGGTGTGGCTATCACATTGGATTAGTTGTTGGCAATCATCCAAATTCCAGAAGCACCTTCAATACTTTTCTTTCTTTAATCATTTCTTTCAGCTTTTTGTATTTTCACCGAACTGTTTTTCTTCTTCGTTTTCTTCCCACGCAAAGACAATGAGACGAAATCGGTGAAAACCTTCTCTCTCTCTTCTTCCTTTTTTACCAACCAATAGAAATCCTTAAACCGGGGGACAGAGGAGAAAAGGCACCAAAAGTAGGGGGCAGTTAGGAGGAATGTGGTTGGTTGAGCTTTTCCCTCGAGTACTTTATTGAATATTTGGCAATCCACGAGGCACCCATGACTTTTGTTCGACCAGTTATTATTATTATTGTGGTTGATATTATCATCATTAGGATTAATTCTCTTATTGATTGCGACACTAATTGCATGTTGTATATGAATCTTCCATACTAAAGATCCGCCATTACCCACTAAATTTAAAAAACTTGTGTGAAAAATGATGTTGCACAAAGTTGAGTTAGAAGCAAGTGTCCGCTTCTCAGTCAAAAGAATTTTTTGGATGGGCACTCATTCACAGATTTCTATGTTCGAAGAGCAATCGTACTTGTAATAGAGCAAATATTTCAAAATGTTGGTGTGAAAATAAAGGAACATTGAGGAGCTGGTGTGGTTAGCTCAGCTGTTTATATGTGGCTCCACCATTGATGCTTGGGCAGGTAAAAGTCTGACGTGCTTGTTAAGAATTAGAGGAATGAACTAGAAACAGCTACCCGATAGAAAATAACATACTTAATTAAAGGTTTCTTTTTTCTACCAATAACAAATTCAAAACATTTTACCAAATGTATTTTTTGTGTATGTTTTTCTATAAATATCTTAGCATCATAAAGCTACTTATGTTTTTTATAAATATCTTAATATTTGTGGCAGAAAGATTCTCCACTCACTTTGCCTGTGGATGGTCCTCGAGACCTCGACCATTTACATGCCAATGGTTTTCCAACTTCAGTCTCATTGTTCAGGTGAAAAGATACTCTACAGATACGACAGGCCAGAGGATCAAGTTTGGAGCAGAGCATATGACAGTCGATCTCCACCATCAAAATCTTTGCAATGGATGGTTCATTTTTCTCAGCTCATTTGTACATGAACAGCTCTTTTCCATTTGGTGAATAAACTAGCTTAATAAATTGTCAGGACCATATTAATGGGCATTATTCCTGTTGCTTAGCACTGTTGTTGTTTATAAAAGAAAATACAATCGCTGTAGCCAACTTGCCATCGTTCTAACTTTTTCTTTTACTTGATAGTTTAAGCAAACTTCTTCCCTCGAGTGCAGATCTGTTTGTCTGTTGTCTTTGTTTGTTAACATGAAACCAGTACTGGAGCCACCATGTGACTGGACCAGGCCGCTGTTTACACCAGCCCATAAAAGCTTTCACTGGGACGCGCAGGACCAGGGTTCAGCCATGTGCAGTGCCCACGTTAGTCCAAGCCAGAGACCAATAAGTGCCCTTCGCCCAAAATTTTCTGGCTCCAACTACTGTATGAAACAAAAGTCGCATTTTTCAGTTGATGCACCATCATCAGTAAGAAAACTCTTAAGTGATAATAATTGGTTTGAGTTTCTTTTTTTTTTTTTTTCCAATAGTTATTCGTACTTGAAGTCTGATCCAAACGTGAAGATAAACTGTGGCAAGTTCAGGTGGTAAAGCAGCTACAATTAAAAGAGATATACCACGAAGAGGCTAAAGCTCAAACCCTTTTCTCTCCTTCTTTTGAGTTTAGAACTGCTTTGGAGCTTTACTTCTTTCAACTAAAGCCAACTAAAGACTAGCAATTGTCGCTATTGTTGGTTGCAAAGGAAAGGCATGCAAATTTCTTGAGTGGTTTCCCCTTTAACGTGGTGACATTTACAAGTGGCTTTTGCTAGATGAGCTGCTACTGTTATGGTCGTTAATAACTAATCTGCAGTAATGTCCATTACTGCTATCAATAAGGTTATTATGCACTAAGATTGTTGCTAGTGGCGATGTTCGTTAATTAACAGACGGTGCCAACCGTTGGTTAATATTGTGGTCACACGGCAGAAAGGGAAAGTTCCCAAAATTGTGAGGCGAGAAACTGTGGTGACGCGACGGCGGATGCCAAAAACCATCTCGTGTTGCGAACCACAAATCAGCTGCACGTGACTTTCGTCACGAGATTATGTACATGGGGAATTGGGCCCGCTTTCTTTGGGTCACGGCAAGTTCTGGACAAAAAAAATAAATTTTGAAATCCCACGAAGCTTGCGTAATTGGTAAACCCAACTATTTGTAACAGATTGTGTGAGAACGATGATTGGCCGGCTTTTCTTCTTCTTCTTTTTGTTTTTTTTTTTATTCACACATCATGTACTTGAGCTATGAGAGGCCGGAAAATTCTTCTAGCGGTTGGTCTAATCTAATTTTATATTAAGTTTGGACAAAATTTTTTTTGCCTTTTCATAACATACAGTTTGATGCATTGCATGAGAACGGCTGTAATTGGATAAAACTAAAAAAAAAGAACACTTATTGGAATTATCGTGACTATTTACTTTAAGAAAATCATATGACAAATATGAAATTGAAAAAAAAGTCTTTGTATTTTTAAGAGATTGAAATACCCCTTGAATAATGAAAAATATTTCAATTAAGGAAACTCATTTGTTTATTCCATTGAGAAAAATTTCAGTCTTGAAAATATAACAAAATTTTTATCTTTCAACTTAATTTTCACCGTTGGATCTTCTTAAAATCAAAGGCTCAAACAATTTTCATCAAATACGGCTTATAAATGTATGCTATGTACGTGATATATATTCTAACAACTACCAATCTTGTTTTCTAATGAAACATATTTCTTTCCTTCATTCTTCCGGCAAAATGTGGTAGAACATGTGGAGAGGTGAGGAGAGCGATGGCTAAAAGGTCAAGTTATATATGAAAGAAAATTTGATCCTTCCACCATGACTCTGATTCACTGAGTCTATTTCTATAAACCATTCACTGAGAGCAACAGGTTTATTTATTATACTCATATTTAGAAGTCACTTTTTTATGTAAGTAGAAGCCATCTGGCCAGAGCCACTCAAGGCAATGTATGCATGCACCGGAGGTGCTGTGCCTATGAAATGCATCAGGCAGCCTTGCTCAAAGGAGATCCATCCTGGCCTTCCTCATCTCCTTTGATCAAGTTGTGTCCCTTAGAGAGACGAAGGCCTAGATGCATCTCCTTTGAGCAAGGCTGTCTCTTTTTACACAGCACCAAAATTCACTTAGAGACGAAGGCCAGGATGGGGATATCCCCTTTGATCAGAGGCTGCCTGATGCATTTCGTAGGCGACCTCTTTTTACACGGCACTCCGACGCAATGCATACGTTGCCTTCGAGTGGCTGTGATTGGACGGAGTGCAGGTCTTTGTAGATCAGATTTTACGATCAATAGCTTCAAATTCTCCTCAACCGGAGTTCCTTTTTACAAGAAAAAAACGTGGTGCAAGTATGCAGGCTATGCAAGCACGTCCACATTTACAAAGAACTTCATGTGGGTACACATCTCTCTCCCTCTCACTCTCTCTATATAAACGAAAAATTCACAATATTACACCTTCGAATTGCAGAAAATGACTGAAACTAACTCAAGCATGAAAAACATATGTTGGAGGCACATGCAAACTGATCTCTTTCCCTTCAATGAGCAGTAAAACAAGCAGATGTGACATGATAGACATACACCACCGCAGGCCAAAGATGGGCCATCTACAGAAGAAGCTTTAAGTGGCATAGCATATCTGGTGTGTTATTATCGGCTTGTTGTCAGTTTGATTTTTACGGGTAATATGCTCCTAGTCCTTAGTGTGGCACCAAGTTGATGGTGCATTGTCTCTACTTTCAAACCCTTTAGGGGGCATTTGATGGTTTGGAATTGTTGTGCATCAATAAAACTTTCAAAATCAAATAACAATTCCTCCTCAAACCGGAATGGAATCAAAATTCCAAGTTTTAATTTTCCCAATTTATTAAAAAATGAGCATTCTGATTCTAAAATTCCATAGTTCTGGTACATCAAATGCTCCATAAAGCAGCCCTACACCTCAAAGCAATGTGCAAATGAGGGGCTCCCACTCATCCAAAGTTGCCTATCTATTAAGAAATGAAGGTCTAGCTATGAAGATCATAATAAGTAGTAAGAAACTGAACAAAATATGAAAGTCCAGTATGTCTGGGTCAAGGTTTTAAAACTCATTGACTTGGGGACTCAACTCAGAGTAAATTGACACGTGACTCGTCGAGTCAACTCAGGCACTTGGCCTGGTTTTGGTAACTTCATATTGTCAACTCAGGCACTTTGCCTGGTTTTGGTAACTTCATATTGTCAACTCAGGCACTTTGCCTGGTTTTGGTAACTTCATATTTTGCATAAAATAGTACATTTGATTCATTATAAGACTGATATATTCTACATAACATGTACAATAATGTGCATGGATATATAATATACAGCTTTAGATGTATAATTGTAGTACCTATATTACTAAAGCTTCCATATTATATATGCATGTACATTATTCACATATCTTTTATATGCACTGCATTGAAAATTTGAAATAACATCTGGTTTTCATATCATCTATAAGTACATTTGTATATATAATATGCACACTTAGATCATATCCGTAGATGGGTCGGTTAAACCCACCTTTGACTCGGCCTAGTCATTATAATTCCTTTTTACCAGATTGAGAACTGAGTCACCAAGTTCAGTAAGTGAACTCCGTCGATCACTATACCGAATCAACCTGGTAAAACTGATTACATCGTTTGCTTTCATAATATAACGTGGATCCCACAAATCAAGGGAATCTAATTATCTCGTTTGCTTTCATATATAATATAACATGAATATTGCAAATGAGAAACTTCTCACTGGGATAAAACTGATCTCTTATTTTTGCATTTTTTAAATTTCCATTTCACACAACGGAATCCAAACCATTTGACAAAAATCGGGATACAACTGATTAAAATATATTTTCTATTTTCCGGGTAGACCAGAATCTCTATAGTTGAATAAACTATTCAACAAGTTTCACGGCCGACCGTTTCTTGCACCGCACAATGGAACGGTGCAGTCCAATTCGCTGGTAGAAACTATAGCATACGACTTAATATAGATGTATAATGAGTTGAGCGAACTCGGGCTTCACTCGAACTCGTTTGTCTCAACTTATTTAGTAAATGAATCAAACTCGAGCTTGAGTTAAAACTCGAGTTATAAACGAGTCGAGGTCGAGTTTCACAAGCTTGACTTTGCTCGTGTCTGAGTTACACAAGCTTGACTTTGCTCGTGTCTTCCCTGTTTGTTAAAATTTAGGGGCATGTTAGTAATTTTTAAGAAATTGTAACATCTTTTTTATGGTTTTAGTTTTCATTTAACGAAAAAAAAAATATATGAATCAAGTAACACGAGCTTAAACGACTCAAGGTCGAGCTTGCCTCATAAAGCTTGACTTGAACTCGGGTAAGAATGTACATCGAGCTTGGCTCGTTCGATGTACATTCCTAACCAGCTGCTGTAGACAAAGGAGACAAAGAAAAATGGCATAGAACAGAAGCACAAGATATTACACGTAAAACCCCAAATTTTTTTAGTAAAAGACCACATGGCAAGAGAAGCCGCTGTTCAAAATGGAAAGCCAATACACCAGCAATAGTTCCTCCACAAGTTTTCAACGCTAATAGCAATCACAACAGGTAAAAATCTCCCGTCTCTTTTTCTGTCAAAAAGTTCAAGAAAAGCATGAAAGAAGCACCCAATTTACAAGAATAGAACCCCAAATAGTGCTGCTGTGATTTCCTCTTTTTACTCTCTGCACCTTCTTCCCTGCCTTTTCTCTTTTTTCTTATTACCCTGATTCTCATTCTTTCTCCTTTCACCATGAAAAAAAGGTCCTCATAATTGAAGGCCCCACCTAATGTCACCTGAACCCAAGCCCTACGCAGAAGGCTTCGCAGAAATGACTTTTATGGCGCCTTAGAAGGCCTGCCGCGAAAGGTCTATGGTCCTTAGTGTCAACTGCAGAGTACGCTTAAATTTTTCTTTTCCTCTTAATGTCCAGGATCCATACTAATTACTAATCCACCTATATTTGCACCTACTTTTGCCTATATACATGACGAAACCTGTATGATTTGGTGAACCTGTTCACCTTTAATGCCGGACATTGTTGTTCAGTCATATGTCACGTCATGAGATCCAAATCCACTAGTTTAAGAGTGCTACATTTTTCTTATTCTGGTTGATACCATGTGACCTTTTAGGTTTATTTTGGTTGTATACGAACTCTTTATTATGCATGTGAGGGCATATTCAAAGATGTGGAATGGATCTTAGGCTACTCAATTTCCAAAATCAGTTTAGAGAAACGGGGTCCGAATTCGAGACTGAATCTGAATTTGATTATGTGAACTGATAATGTCAAGTTCTGCAGAGGTTGGATCCGACCCAAATCCAAACTATTTACATACATAACACAAGGACTGTGAAGCTTGGTGACGCTAGAAGCAGACACAATGAGATTTGAATTTATAAGTAGCAACGTGCTAGTCGTGGACTTTCTAGGACTGCGAACACCTCTTGGATCATTTTCTAGCATGATAATTAGTAAAGTTACCCAATGTAGCGGAGTCCACAAGGGCTTCACACATAGCATAAAGCCTTCAGGTTGAAGGTGGTTTAGAATTCAATTCAGATCTTTTGCCATAAGATTGAAGCAGGTGAAGAATGAAGTACATCACCCCTTCTAAACAGTGTGTAAGTGGCCTTTCCTGCATTAAGAAATAGAGGAAAAAGAAAGAAACAGAAAAAGACTTGTGGGGGTCCAGGTGACGAGGGTTTCCTAGCACCCTCCACCCCACTCCTCATCTCCTTCGGGTAGAAGACATGTTTTTGGTGCCTCAAAGTGTCACTCCTACCCTACCGCACTTCAACTTGCGTGTTAGTGGCCCTCTTTTGCATCTTAGAAAGTTGATGCCCCAAGAATTTGGGGTGGTGACTGGCTGCTTAGAGATTAGCTGCCTGCCAGCTAACCGCCCCATCCTAAGAGGCTTTTTTTTTTGGTGGGGCAGGTGTGGAAGGTGTCGATTGACCCACACCAGCCTCACAAGATTAGTTTAATAAAAATGTTGATGTTTTGATATATTTGATTGTTATACCTGTAAGTGTCCTAAAGAAATTAAAGTTATTGAATGAATGCGCCCACCAGAAAAAATTTCTGGCTCCGCTAATGCTCGGAGAAGTAGAATCCCACCACCAGTGGTTCTGTTCACCTTTGGCTTTACCACAAGCAGTTATTGCCATTGCTTAAAAACTTGGCAAGGGACTTGCATCACAGTCATGTTGTTCCCAACCTGTGACTCATGTTAGGGACAAATTATTCTACTTTGTGTGAAATCTTGTTTGACGTCATGCCCTAGGGCGCTTGTGTGTTGTTCAAACCCTTTGAAAGTGTTGTATAAGTCTGTTATTGGGACTTAACCTTGTGAACTAAAAGGATGCATTTGTTTTACCACCGATCTCAGATCAGCAGTGATCTGAGATCACAAGGATCATACATCCATGGATTCAAGGTCGGACACTCTCTCATCCACCCCTAAAATCCATGGTTATTTATATGTAGATTTAAAATCCACAATATTAAGATATCGGTTTGTTTAAACTAAGGATTTTACAAGGCACACCCTTTAATGTAGTCACGGATTTGAGACCCAAGGCTATCACACATTACATAAGTAAAGTGTATATTAAATTATGTTACATGTAAAAAACCATGGTTTTAAGGTTGGATTGAGAGGGTCCAGCCTTAAATGTGCAGTTCTAAGACCCCAGTGATCTCGTATCACTGTGAATATGAGATTGACTGTCATTTGATGGCTATAGGACACGTGAAACAGGACACACGTGTCCCGTCTAATCAAATTTTTCATCAAACGATGTCCACATGACAAGTTGGACACGGTTAACAACTAGATACAAATATAAATTATTTTTTTGTTTCATTCCGTTCCGAGCTAACCCTCGGAATAGACAAGACAGAAGACTCTTCCTCTCCCACCCCCAACGACCACGAGTCCCGACCCCGAGCCCTTGACACCATCTCCTTCTCCTCCATCTCCGCCCCCATCTATGCTGCTTTTCTCCTCGCCTCCACCCCCCAGCTGCCTTTCTCCTCCATCTCTGCCCTCGTCTCCGCCCCCGAGCTGCCCTAGCCCTTCTTGTTTCTTTCCTTCTCCTCCATCGCCCGAGCTGCCCTAGCCCTTTCTATTTATCTCCTTCTCGATGGTGACCATTGCAGCATCGCTTGCAGCTTCTCAGTGGGCGTCCTTGAGCAGCTCCTCAACAGGGCATCTTCCAGCAGCTCCTGGGCAACGGCTTTCAGCAAGGTAGGGTGACCTTCTGCTTTCCAGGTACCAATCTATTCCCATCTCTCTCTCTCTCTCTTTCTCTCTCTTTTTCTTTCCTCTCTCTATTGTTTGATTCTATTGTGAATGGTAGCTAAAGCCCTTTTGCATTTGTTGCAAATGGCAACGATTGGGATACTGGATTTGGGTTTTTTACTATTGAATGGAAGATGCTCCCAAAATGTTTGTGGAAAAGCTTGACCGAAATCTTGTATCGTGATCAGCATAGTGTGCACAGTGAAATGTCTGTGCACAAATGTTTGTGGAAAAGCTTGACCGAAATCTTGTATCGTGATCAGCATAGTGTGCACAGTGAAATGTCTGTGCACATGTATGTTGTATATTTATTTGAGTCTATCATCAACGAGATCACCTTTTGCTTCCAAGATCTCAGTATTGCAAAGAATTTGCTATTATTTGCTGACCCCATGGCCAGCACTCTGTCTGCAGTTTCCAAAGCTTTTCTTGAATATCCACTTAGGCCAAGCAGGCCTAAAATCCAAGCCTAACATGACACAATGTCATCATGAACCATCTTCACAATTAAAGAGTTGTCTCTGTCAAATACAATATCATTATAGTGCCTTCAGATTTCTGCATGTAACATGGCATATAATACTCTTGGTGGTCATCCAAATAATCATTCTTTTGGTTATTGAAAAATTGTGCATGATGTGTACCTCAAGTCATCCTTTTCCTGTTTAAATATGGATTTGACCTTCTTTGTAAAGTTTAAGTTGTTTCTTTGTATTGATTGCAAAAATGGTGTTCTCCTGATTGACTAATTTTATTAAAATGGTTCCCTTTATGTCTTTAATTTTGATAAATCATGCAGGTTTGTGGCACCACAGCTAGCAACTGACATAATTGTAGTTGTCGAAGAAGTGAAGTTTCATTTGCACAAGGTATTAAATTTTCTGTCTGTTTCAATAAATTTTATTGCTTTTCATATGGGCATCTATGCCAATATTGATGGTCCAATATCAATGAACATCATTATATTTTTTAAATTGCTAATGAATATGCTTGATTGTTGCTATTTTTTTACTCCTTTAGTTCTGTGCCAAAATATATCTATAAGATACTATCATTGTATTAGACCTGACCAGGGTTTAAGTAGAAGAGGCCTTGTCTCTTTATGAGTCAAATTCAGTGAGTCAGATGTCTTACTCAATATAACAGATTTGGGTCGGGTGGACTGGTTAGGACGCTGTAATAAACCCACCCAATTGTGAGGTATATATATTGAAGAAGAGATTTCATTAAACCCTAATTGCGGACATAGATACCTCTTTTAGAAGTTGGGCTTCTGAGTGCATGTGTAGAGGAGAATGTGTGTGAGTTCTGTTAGCAGAGCTAACACATTGTCAGGTCTTTTTGTAGAACAAAAGTTTCCTAGTTTGAATGTCTGCAGAAGGCCAAGTATAGTATACATGAACATAACTTTATATGGATGAGACATTAATCCAAACATAGACCTGGACCTCAAAGTTCTTTTTGAATAGATCTCTTGATTTACTAGATTATGCCGTGCTTATTATCATGGTCCAATAATATTCAATTTCATCTTTTTGTGCCCTTATGTAGATATATTGAAGATGTATATTTTTAGATCTATCCTTAACTTCGATTTTACCTGTTAGATATTTTTGGCGGTATGCGCCTGAACAAATTTAGCCTCTCTATTTGTTTGACAATGTTGTAAAGGAACTTGTAAATTGCTTGAAATTATGTGTTAGATTTGAATCATGTATCCTGTTGTTAGGACTTAAGTTATTTATTGAATACATTGCTCAAATACATCTTAATTTTGAAATAAGTGGATTGTTGGTTTGAAGAGAAAAACTGGTATGCCAAATATTGTTTCTAGCATTTATGTGTTGCACAAAGTGAAAAAGTAAAGGGAACGTGCCAATATTTAGCATGTCAATGGGGGTGAAAATAGAGTCTTCAACTTGATTAATTGTGAGGTACAGATCAATATCTTGTTTTACCAAAATCTAAAGCTGCAAGTGAAAAGTTGTTACATCCTAATCATTATGGGCTGTATTTTAAGGAATTAAGCAATCATTATGGGCTATAACCAACAAAATTTCAGCTTCTGATGCAAATAGTTGCTTTGTATGCTTTCCTATAATAGAGATTAGGTAATAGTTTATTTTTAGTTTCAAGGAAATGGTCACGATGTGCCTTATTTTTAGCTAAGGGTTGGGTAACGGTTTAGGAAAACAATTGCAATTAATTAATTGAAGGTAGCTTCTAAAACATCTAATTCGATTAGCTTCACATTCCATTGAAGGTAGCCATTATGTGTATAACATTGAAGTTACACTCATAGTTTTGTACAAATATTATATTGTAATTTGTATCGCTTGCAAATATTTCATCATTCAGCCTTTCTCCATGTTCTTTATCATCTATTACAATGCACAATTTATGTATTATAATAGATAGTAGGACACTAGATGATATTCAAATGAATGTGGATGAACAAGATGAGAATGATTTTCAGTTACCTATTTCACCAATGGATAGCAATACTCGTACTCAGGGAGAAACCTCTAATAGCATGAAGGGAAACAAAAAAGCGAGAACTTCCACAACCATGACTGATGATTTTTTTGAAACCATTGGTGAGTACATATGGCAACTTGTAGAAACTCAACCATGCAAAAGAGGAAATAGATAATCACTTGTTTTTCAAATCAGTCGATTTACTTTCTAATTTTGATAAAGCAAACACTTTTCTTATGATTTCACGTGAGTTACAGGTTACTTGATTGTACATGCAGATTGACTAAACGACATGTAATGTTTGTAACTAAGTATCATTACGGAAGTTTGTAATTATGCATTAGTTTTGATGTGTGTAACTGTTTGTAATTTGTGATATATAATAATTGTTTGTAATAGTGTATTTTTTATGTTTTAATTGTTTATAATTTGTGATATATAGTAAATTGCTATGAATTCATGCTTGCAATTATTTTTTATTTCACAATTCTTTGCAATTAAATAGTGTTTATTCTCATGAATTTATGCATTTATTATCAGTATGGATGAAATATCCAAAGTTATCTTTATTCTTATTATGTGGTTGATGATGGAACACTTGAAAGCTCAAAGTAGACCTACTAGAAATTTAGTACATACTAATAGACTAGCAGGAGCCCAATTTGTGCATGATTGTATGCACAGACATTCAAGAAATTGTTTAGACCTATTGAGGGTAGATCAATGAACATATGCATTATTATGCAATTTGTTAAAAAGTAGGGAGTTATTATGTGATGCAAAAGAAATCACAATTTAAGAACAAGTAGTGATGTTTCTCATTACCTTGGGACATGATCAACAAAATGACGAACCCGATATGATTTTCAGCACTCAGGACAAACAATTAGTAAGTACTTCAACTTAGTTTTGAAAGCAATTCTTCATGTTGCACATGAATACGTGGGACTTCGTGTTGCACATGAATGTGTGGGACGTAGAGATGATACTACACCAGCTCGAGTTAGAGGAGATCCATGTTTCTTTCCATACTTTAAGGTAAACAACTATAATTCATAATAGATACAGTCAACATTTTTATTTGTGGTAAAACATTTAGAATACTAACACATATTACGTATCAAGAGGATTGTTTGAGAGCAATTGATGGTACACACATTTCAGTATATGTCCGAAGAAATGGCCAAAATTGTTGGCAAAATAGAGAGGATTCTTATCTCAAAATGTTTTAGCAGTGGTGGGATTTCATATGCAGTTTCACTACATACTAGCCGGTTGGGAAGGAAGTGCATATGCAAGAGTATTGTACAGTGCATTGAAGATAATCTTCATCCATTAGAAATTTCACATGGTAAGAAAATTAACATTCATGATTTAAATTTACTATCATCAATTTAATTGTTTGACTGACAAAAAACATATTGTAGATTATGAAATAGGTAAATATTATCTTGTCGATGTTGGATACCAAAATATTGTCAGATTATTAACTCCATATAAAAGATGTCATACCATCTATCAGAGTTTAATGTGTCTGGATCAAGGCAAATTGAGACAAAAGAAGAATTGTACAACTATAGACATTCATCTTTGAGCACTACTGTGAAGAGCGTGTTTTGTTTGCTTAAGGCAAGGTTTTCGATTTTGAAGAATCATGTGTCATATCCAATATCCACTCAAGTTAAAATTGTACAAGCAACATGTATTCTTCATAATTTTATAATCAATCACAATCCAAATGCTGAACAATTTTTCTCTGATGATATAAATGATAGTGAAGTAAGTGAAATTATAAATGATGATGAAAATATTGAACAAACGCAAATACATGGTAGCAACAGTGAACTTCGTGAGCAGATTACTTCAACAATGTGGAATGATGATGTTTCAAGTAAGATATTAATTGTGTAACATTCTCATTATATTATATGTCATTGTTTTAATTATAATTGATTATTTTAATACTTTATGGTGATAACCTAATTATTTGTTTGTCTTTTTAATTTCTAAAATGCAGGAACCAGATGGTGATGTCACTTCTCAAGTATTACATGGATTCGATGAGAAGAGTAGTGTATAGGACAAAAGATGACTATATAGGAATCATATTTTTATGTCAATGTACTCCAACATATGGCTTTGAACAGTTGAACATTTTACACTATTTGTATTTTGTAGTTTTACTTGATACTGGTGATTATATAAATGTTTGAACATTTTACAGTAATGATGTTTTTGAAAGAGTTGATTTTTTGTAGATTGTGTTATCGAATGTATTGATTTGCATATAACATGTTATGAATTTTATTCTCGTTTTAATAGAACCTGTTAAAAAAAAAAGATATTCATGTCATCTTATAGTGGACAAAACAAATATAATAGCTAAAACTGATTAGAGAATATACAAACATCGGATAGAATAAACAGTTCAAACGAAACATAAAAACAACACCAAATAGGACAAACAGAACAGACAGATCGGACAGGACAAAAACAAACATATACGAAACAAACGCCGGACAAGAACGTAATGTTCTGTTCCTAAAGTAGTCAAATGGTGGACAAGGAACATCATTGTCCATGAGGACATGACTAGTGTAATGAACAGGACGTTCTGTTTGTCTTGTCCAAATAGATAGCAATCAAACGACCTCTAACGGCTCTTTTACAACCTTGGCCATGTTTCTCTTGACTCGATAAAAAATCAGCCACATCAATGGAGTTTCTATTTGACTTGCTGAGCTAATTAATGATCGACCAACATCCATAGTACAATTGGATATAAACTATTTTCCTTTTTACTTATGATAAGATAACTAAAATATTTTCTTTTTATATGCATCTATGTCACGGGCCGAGTTTCTCGAGCCCGCGCGGCGCCGAAGGCGTTCCCCAAAGCCTTCGGCCAGCCGACTCATCTCTTAAGCTAGCAGAAGCATTCATCTTTTCTTCGGGACTGTGGACTAGACGAGCAGTGCAAAGCACTCGACACACCATCACCCAGGTTTATCCCATTGTCGGCCATCGACAAGCCGTGGCCATGAGGCCCTGTCAGAACGTCGCCATTCCTCCAAGTGCCTATCTATATCCCTGTGAAATCTGGGTGGGGTAGACTTCCCTTGGGAGGAAGTCCTCAGCCGAAGCTAGTTGACGACTATATGTCATTAAGTAAGGTGGTCGATCATCGCCCTACTCGACGATGAGCATTCACTTGCTCACCCCCGCGTGACTCTACGCAGTTATGGAACGAAGCGTATGCGCCCACTGGGGGAATTGCCCCTAACCCACGCGCACCCCCTTGTGTATCCCCATTGTGTATCCAAACACTACGCGTGGGGAACCCATTGGATTCCCCAACGACGGACTTGCACTTCCAAAGGGACTGTTCACCTTGATGCATTGATTCGCTTCGTCGCTGCACCACTGCGATGCACATTCCACGTGCATTGCTTTTTGCTTGACTTAGCGTTCGATTGATCCCACATGCTTCCCGAGCTATGCCTAAGCTGGCCAAGTAGCATATCCATTTACTAGCTTGGTCGGGCTAGACACAGTCGGCCGACAACACTCTCCCACCGCCAAAATCGTCACTGACCTCAGTGACTTTGCCCCAAGCGAGAGAAGTTCAACAACCATTCCCTTGATTTCTTTTGAACTGAGCCTTCATCCGTTCGTCTGGTTGACGCACCTGTCACGTCGCGGCTAGCTACCTTATCGGGTGTTTTGCCTCTAGTCCATTCCTTAGCATCATCCCACTTTTCTATCACTTTTTGCACATTTCTTAGTAAAGTCCGGAACATCTCCGACGACCACTAAGTTTCAAACTTCCACGCTGTGTTGCCAACCCGTGCACATGCTCCTTTCTCGATACATGTCAATACTAAGGGCACTTGCCCTCTTGAATAATCCTTTTCCACGTCGGGTCTCACCCTATCTGTCTCAGCGAGCGGCTCTCTTGGCCCTTCTGCTCCTGATGCCCAGACACCATCTTCGAAACGTGTGATCTCCATCTAGCCAACACCAACGCGGTCACCTGAACCAGTGTCCGACGAACATGCCCAAACCCTTATGGCACCATCAACAAGTCAACATTTATCTGAACCCTTGTTTGTTATCATCGCAACATTCTCATCTTTCAAGTTCCCTTTGAGAAATCGTATGCTCTGATACCACTTGTCACGGGCCGAGTTTCTCGAGCCCGCGCGGCGCCGAAGGCGTTCTCCAAAGCCTTCGGCCAGCCGACTCATCTCTTAAGCTAGCGGAAGCATATTTTCTTCGGGACTGTGGACTAGACGATGAGTGCAAAGCACTCAGCACACCATCACCCAGGTTTATCCCATTGTCGGCCATCGGCAAGCCGTGGCCATGAAGCCCTGTCAGAACGTCGTCATTCCTCCAAGTGCCTATCTATATCCCTGCAAAATCTGGGTGGGGGTAGACTTCTCTTGGGAGGAAGTCCCCAGCCGAAGCCAGTTGACGACTATATGTCATTAAGTAAGGCGGCCGACCATCGCCCTACTCGACGATGAGCATTCACTTGCTCACCCCCGCGTGACTCTACGTGGTTGTGGAACGCAGCGTATGCACCCACTGGGGGAATTGCCCCTAACCCACGCGTACCCCCTTGTGTATCCAAACACTATGCGTGGAGAACCCATTGGATTCTCCAACGACGGACTTGCACTTTCAAATGGACTGTTCACCTTAATGCATTGATTCGCTTCGTCGCTGCACCACCACAATGCACAATCCACGTGCATTGTTTTTTGCTTGACTTAGCGTTCGATTGATCCCACATGCTTCCCAAGCTATGCCTAAGCTGGCCAATTAGCATATCCATCTACTAGCTTGACCGGACAAGACACAGTCGGTCAGCAACATCTACATTCTTTTATTAATTGAAAACCTTATCAACTCTTCTGCCTTAAACCATTTGTAACCGAACTACATTGCAGGTTAGTTTAAGTTACGAGCCACAAGTTAATTTCTCCTGAATAATCATGATGTTGACGATCCGACACCTAGGTCCCAAGAAAACGGTTGCAACTGATTTAGACTTTATATTTGCAAGTGGTCCTCCTTTTGATTACCCACGGCATAGACAATAACGGTATCTGATATTCACATCTGACGTCCAATGCCCCTAATCCCACATTTCAGAAATTTCACATAAAAAGTAATATTTTGTGAGTATCTGAAATTTACAGCAGCATCGTGCAACGTAACGCCAACAAGTATAATTTCATTTGGGTATGAACCCCCCTACCCAGCCAGGGGAACCACCAGCTTTTGAAGCCTGGCATATTTTATTTCGTAATCCAATAAAGTAACAAACAACTAAGTTACAACTTTTGATACACATAGTATGAGCTCCAAATTCATGGAACTTGTATACTCAACAGAGAAAACGGCTTTAAAATAAATGAAGAATGAAGGCTTGCTGCAGACGTCATGCAGATGCTTCAGCAATCTGGCTTAATGACTAGGTTAATTATGCGATTTTGATTGGGAAAAATCATATCTATCATGGTGATGAATGATGAATTATATCTGTAGTCTGAGGAAAGAAATCACGCAGCCGACTCATGCAAAATTCTAGTATCACTGTCTCCAAACTCATACTGCTCATACAACTGATATAACAATTCCCTGCAAGGCACCACAGCACGAAGCTTGATGCACGCCAAGAAAGCACCAGATAGCTTTCGATGCAGGCTGTATGCTTCATCAGGCGGTGGGGTAAGCCTATGCTTCAGCATTGTAGCTCCAAGGTGAGATATACTCTGTGTAATGTTCGAGGACCCAAAATCATAGTCCCCAGGTCTCGCAAATGGCAAACCAACAATAAAAGCAGCCTGCACATGTGCTTCCAGCATTATCTCCGACTCCATTCCAGTAAGGAACCCAAGTCTCTTGGACATGTCAATGACGACATCCCTATCACTATTTGCACAGGCAACAACCTAATCATAGTAAAAAGACAAAAGCAATACGTCAGTAAAATGCAAACACGGAGAATGCAAATAACTATATAGAGAAGACATCGGCTTTATCATGGCATGAAATACAATTGACCAGATGAATAAACCTCGATAATCACTACTCATGGATAAAACTTGGAAAATCATTAAGTTCCAAAAAGATCACATACAGACGATTTAGTTCATTTCCATTCTGGATACTAGACAAGCAACAAAAGGAACAAACTATCTGCTAAATATGGAAAAAGTAATCGGTAAGTAAAACATTACTAACCATGCCATGGAATTCAAGTCAGTGGGATACATTGATGAGCAACGAATGTTCTTTAGATATGGCTCTTTGGAAGGCAAACCAATTTTCTGGTGTTATTAACGCTGGTAAACAGCTGAACAAACTGAATAGACCTTGTTTGGACTTGTCCTAAAGGGACTGTCAGTTAGGCTGAATGGAGTTTCTCACCTCATATGGTTGAGATGCTCTATCTCAACTGCACAAGGCATTACTCGAACATAAGATCAAGCATTTTGAGATACTCAGCCCATTTATCTCAATCTTGCATTGATATCTGTCGCACCTCTGGCAGTGCCACTGAAAATTTGAGAGATGAAGACGCCCTGTTAAAGACTAGGTGTCTCAGCTTCTCAAACATGCCTGAAGCAGAATTGGTGTTCATAAATGACATTGGTCTCTCTCTCTCTCTCACGCACACACACTCACAAAAGCACGCACATTCATAAAAGCGTGTGAATTGTGTATATAACATGTAATATATGCATAAAACATAAAACTGATCGCATAATATATGCATAGTTTGTACTGTATATAGAAAAACAGAAATGCAACAGTGTTACACCAAATATTGACCATATTATATAACTCACAATGGCTAATCGGTAGCAAGTATTAACAATACTATACAAAATGAGCACAAAAAAACAATCCTTGCCCACCCAATTAACAAGCTGTATTGGGGTTTCTTCCATCATTCATAAATTATAATGAAAAAGAAAGACACTGCTCACGAGCAATTAAAGATGAACATGGTTCATTTTCGAACACTAAATATGTGACAAAGTTTCTTTTAGTTAAACAAGTCAAGAAGTAGCCTCATCTTAAAGGGCATAAGATGCCTGTTTAACATAACTAAAAATGTCGCAATCTTTGGAATGGATTTTATGACCATTTCGCATTCCCAAACACATCGCTGGCATTTAGATAGTGAAGAGAGGACATACCATTCTCAAGTAATCATCAACAAAGACCTGGGGATATTCTCTAGCTGCCCCAAAGTCAATGAGGTTAAATGTGTTGGTAGTTTCATCATATAGGAAGTTGCTCCAATTAGGATCAGTCTGAAAATGTTCAAATTTCAACAAACAGTTATTATTGTTTAATAATGAAGATTTTTACAGGCAGAGAACATCCAAAAGAATCTCCAAAAAAAAAAAGTAACACAACTGAGAAAATAAGATACCAAAAGAATAAGGAACCAAGGTTGCCGAGATGCTTGAATTCAGGCTAGTTACCTTAAGTGCTGATTAACCATCACTATTTAGTTTTACGTCCAAACTTGGGAAAGGACAGCCATCATCTTCAAGACAAACTTACTCATTTGGCTCAAAGCCTATCCCCAGATCTCTGACTGATAGGTAAAAAATATTCATAAAGAAAGTCTACTGAGCTTCACCAGGCATGGCGAGGTGTTTTTGTTTGATCATATTTATCTTTTCATTTAATGAATTAACAATCTGATAACTTGTTAAAACCCATCAATCATTTTTATCCAGTTCTAAAAGCTTCTACTGTTATACACTCAAGCATGCAAATAGGAGACACAATCTTGCTGTAATCAGAAACCAGAGCCTTGACAAACGGACCAGGCAACCCATGACGATGGCAGTAAAACTTCCATGCAAGGGTAATCCATATCTAAGTCTAATTCCAGCAGACACAAGCTTTGCTTCCACCATATTATAATTGTAAAAGCAGCACAGTGAAAGCATACGATAATTTCATAGATAACTGATCGTGAAGGGGGCAAAGCAACCAAAGAAAGAAAAGAAAAAACAATGAAAAGAGTGGATGACAACTTGCCTGCATAAATCGAAAAACAAATAACTCTTTTAAGGTAAGCTCTAGCAGCTTTTTGCCGACATAATTGCGAACCGCTTGGCCTAGTCCTGCCACTTTGTCAATTGGAATTCCTGCAAGTTGACGCAAGTTGCAAAATCATCAGGAAGAAAGATGAGAAGATAGTGAGCAGAGAACCTTAAATTTTGAAATCCATGACAAAGTTTCAACTTTCAGGTATTAGCTACATATTATGATATCAGACATGACCACATTTATTTGTATGACTCATTCGCACAAGGCAGAACCAGTCTACAAAAGAATGACGCTATACAAATTTTCTGGCTTCACTCCTGCACTCACAACTCAGACTGAACCTTAAAATGATGGCAGGCTCTACTTATATAGACTGCGAACACTTTGATATACTAATATATTTATACTAAATTTTGGCTCCACAGAGGAATTGCAATATGTCTACCCATAAAGCTATCCAACTGGATGTTTACATCATCTGTAAAACTACTTTGTAAATATCTTCTTTGATGTCAAATTTTCCAAATGCATGCCCTCATAATAGCATTTAGTTAACACGATCAACCCCTTTATTCTGATGTGATCACTAAACATTTGGGTCTAGGTTGTTTTGTGATACATGCCCATAATCTGTATGACAGTACAATCATCATGTAAATAAAAGCATATCATAAATGTTGCTTTACAAAGACCTCTACCACATGCTATGTGACACGGATACGGCAATCTGGGTCATGTACCGGCGTCGACAAGCCGACAAGCATATCCCAAGACGTGGACACGGCAGGATACGTTTTGGATCGGGTCTGGGTCGAACCCGATCCAAACCACTTTCATAACCCGATTTTCTTTTTAACCCTCCTTTTCTTTTTACGCTTTACCCTACCCAGACCCGATCCAAACCGCTTTCATAACCCAATTTTCTTTTTAACCCTCCTTTTCTTTTTACGCTTTACCCTCGACGGTCGACCTTCCTTTACCGTCAACGACTTGTGGCGACAGTTCGGCAATGGCGATGGCAACGACCTCCGGTGATCGACGGCGACATCCGGCGGCAGCCGGCGACAAACAGGTAAAGTGTTTTTTTTTTTCTTTTCGATATTAGAAGTTTGGGTTTCAACTTTCATTTGGGGATTTGGGGATTTTGCCTTCGTTCTTGTAAGGTGGCCGTTGCAACAGTCACTAGAATGTGTCGGACGTTGTTGCTATCATTGAGGACTGTTTTACATTATTCAGAAATAAATCTGCGACTGCATGTCTATACTTTGTCAGTTTGTTGATTGTTCTATTTCATAAATTTTATGTTCATTATAAGAGTGAATTATTAATTTCATGTTTGAGACTTTCTTTCTTATGATTTATGAGATTGTAAGAGTGAATTATTAATTTCATGTTTTTTTTATTATCATTTTTAATTTTTTTTAATATAATATTCGACGTGTCCGCGTTTCCTAAAATTTTGAAAATTGCCATGTCCGCGTACCCGTACCCATAGGATACCCATACCCGTATCCGTGTGACATAAACCACATGAAACGACTCATGCAACTCAAATTTATTGCAAACTACACAAAGATCAAAATGGGCCCCTAATAGTCACATATATCCTTATAATGTGGAAGGATGGGTATCAACTCCAATTTCACATAACATAACTTGCACATAAGTGACAGTCTCGGTCTAAGAAATAAAACAGCATGTTCAAGAAGGAACCACACTAAAAATCATATCCAAAATCTTCCAGCAAAATACATACATTATGCAGCTTTTTGATTGGATACTTAGAGTAAAAGTTATATCAAATAGGTGTCCAAGAACAATGGCAACAATCAATCTTTCATGTTATATAAAACTATAACGTGTAACAAGAGGTGTCTAAATATCCAAAGAAACAAGATCAGGAATTACATAAATTATAAATACCAGTGACAAGCTCTGTTGTAAGAACTCTCCTACTAGAGAGTTCGTCAACAACAATGGGAACATAGAAACCATCCAAATTAGATAAAAGATCACGGAAACGTTTCTGATTTGCTGCCTCCAGCTCATAATCACATTCACGTGAGAGCTCATCTTTAGCTACCTACAAATGATTAGGGAACAAATTCAGGCTTATAGTTACTCATTAGGAAGTAGAAAAGCTTCACTATGCAATCAACAGAAATTGAACAAAAGTTCAAGAGAACAAGCATAGATCTATAAACAGAAGCAAGGCAGAGGTACACTAACATTTTAGAGCCCAGGTTGGACTGTACAAATACGTCAGGATTTATGTGGTTAAGGCGTCGCCTAAGCATGGACTAAGCGTGAGTCCACACGGGTCGCCCAAGTCGTGGATTTAAGCAACAGGATATGTGTTGGCGCGTAAGCTTGCCTAGGCAGGCCTAGGCTCCAACATGCCTAGTCCATGGCAAAGTGAAAAGTCACATTCCCTTTCAATTAATGTTTCTTAAATTGCGCATATGTTGTTATGGAGTTTATGTCGTATTGATTATCTATTTTTTATGTATTGTTATGTTGATTATGCTGTCATATGTATATCGTTTTAGTCACTTAGTTGGTTATATAGTATCGGAATACCTCACACCTGTCATAACTTATATGTATACATTAGTATGGTTATATAGTATTGGAATACCTCATACCTGTTATATGTATACATAAGTATGGTTATGTTACGTTCTTATATCAAATAGTTATATGCATTGTCAATCTGTTATACCTGTTATACACTTATATGTATATACTATTATGTTAAATTGTACTGTAATACAATTTGTTATTCCTGTTATACATATTGTAATGTGTTATACGTATATATTATTATGTAAAGTCTGCTATACCTGTTATATAGTATTGTATCAACCTATTATATGTATATATTGTTAGCCTGTTAGATAATACGTAGTATTGTGATACCTGTTATATCTATAAGTTAGTATGGTTATGTACTTATAATGTATAGTTACTGTTGTGTACTTAAATATATACTATTATGTACTGTTAGTCTTTTTTATTATATTATGTCTTTTTTTAAGTACAGATGGATTGAAGCCTTCTTGCGGATTTATATTCCTTCTTCTAGAGATTAGATTTATTTTTTTTTTTCCTTGTATTAGATTACATTTAACATTAAACTTCTATTGATTTTGCATATTCAATGAAGTAAACAATTATTTTTTTATTGTTCAAGTTGATTATGCTTGTCACATTACGACTCTTACCATTTCAAATATCAGTAACAGTTAATCAAAATAACTTGACATATTAACATAACTAAAAAAAATTTTAAAAAAATTGGTCGCCTTTTTTGCCTAGGCCTCACCTAGGCCCGTCCAGGTGCTAGGTGCTGCCTGGTGCCCAGGTGCGTTTGACAACATAGGTCAGGATGGCCACACCAAAGAAGGTGTTAAAGGAAAAAATACTTGCCAAGCATTACGGAGCGAGAATAACATCACCATCTGAGTAGTCTTCAGCATATTAACACAAAAATGCAAGAGAGGATGAATGAAAAAAAAAATTGAAATATGAAAAAACAGGACATAAGGAATATTAGAAAAAAGTTTCAAAAGGAAATTGAAAGATCTAAAATAGCTATGTTTTTCTCGGAGTGGCCAATAAAATAACCATCAAAAGAGATCCAAACAACAATGTTGCAAACATTCTTCATCCACACAAGCCAAACTTGTTACACACCCAGCTTCGGTAAGGACAATTTATAGATCAAGTTTTACAACATCGAATAAACATTTGGGCAGTCAGCTTCAAGTCCACAGAGATGGCTATCTAACAGAGACATTGACCAAGTGTTACACACCCAGCTTCCTTTGTTGGATGCGTATATTCACTTGATATATCTCCCAATGATGAAATCTAACAGAGAAAGCATGAAGAAGCCTAATCTCTACGCCCTTAACTATGCTCCTACATAAAAAATTCCTTTATTCATCCAAAGTTTAAATCATATGCTACCAAATACCATGTCAACATTTCACTTGTAAATAATTTTATGGGGAAACCAATAGGACCCATATGCAGTGATAGTTATATCAGCTCTCACATTGAGATCAAGTAGAACAAGAAGAAGATACCGTTAGCACCTCTAGTTAATCAAAGTTCTGTTTAGTCAGAGAAAATTTAAATATTCATGTAGCCTGAAATTTCAGTGAATTTGCCACCATTATCATGTTAATTTATTGATAAATATGAAATGTACTTCAAAATTTCAAATGACTCTCACAAATATCATTTTTGGTTTTTTATCAGCGAGGTTTTTTCTCATGTATCAAAAGGAAAGATTTTTTTTTTTAGAAAATCTTGGAAATTAAAAAAGCTAATAATTATTAAAAGCAACAAACAAATCACTTTTCTTAATTTTCTTACAAAGACGAGCAAAATGCAACATAGATAAAAATTAAAATACTAAAAGAAAAATAAAAATTTTTAAATGTACTGAAAAAAAATCTTAAAAAAAAAGAAAAAAAATCTGGTATTTCCATGTTGGCATTTTTCCAACATATCGAAACATTTTCCGTTTCTTCGTTTTTCTTTGTCTCCCTTGTTTAAAATACTTGTGACAATAATTATTCATCCAAGTAAAAAAAAAAAAAAACTCTGGGGAACAGGTATTACCGTATTAAAAGTTCCTCTAAGCTCATTTAGAAGATAAGGTGAGGAACAGAGTTCACAAGGAGCCGTTTTGCAATTGGAACTCATTATTGTTCCATGCACCTGCCCCAAATATTGGAGCAGGTTCAAGGGACACTGAAATATGGTGTTCCATAGATCTGCCCCGATATTTGCGGGAGATCTACGGGACAATAACAATGGTGTAACCAACCTGCCCCGAAAGGCATCTTCTGTCATTACTCATCTTGGAAATGACATTTTAGAGGTTTTGTGTAAAAAGAAAGGTACTTCGGGAGAGATGAAAAAGCTTTAAAAAAAAAATGCCTCACCGCAGAATGACGATCAGGCAAAAAATGAATGCTTTCCAATCCCTTTTATTTCAGAGTTTAGCACCATGGCTAATATTCTGCATTCAGCTTCCATCATCACGTGAAACTCATACAACAGTTATACAGGACATCATCATTACGTTCATACAATACAACAATTTTCAAAAATTAAGACATGCTTGGATTGCCATATATACAAGTTAAATGCATGAACAAACACATGCACAAAAACACAAGGTGTGTGTGCATAAACACCTACATGCAAACAAACGTAAAACAAAATACAAATACCCATCAAAATTGTACATTCTATATTCTTAAGGATCTCAGGTGCAAGTCCCAATTTTAATCCATTAAGATAAACGTGTACATGAATTTCAAATTGAAATCCCATATATAACTGATGAAACAATTTATAAGGAAAATAAAGCAAGAAAATACAAAAAATACTCAAGAACACAATAAGCAATTCACTAGGTATGGCTGCAAAAATGAGGGGGTCCAGTTGTATCCAAGTGCCCTGTCACGTCAGTACATCAACACAAGATATTTCTCCAAGTGCATGCAACACAAAAAATTAACTCCAAGAAGCAACAGCAATCCCACAAGTAAAATGCATTCTGGCTAAAGACACATGTGGAGGCCCTTAAAGAAACCATTTTAAATATAGTCTTCTACCTTCATAGCTCTATCAAGAAAAAGCCCTTTTGGGAGAAGATTTGTGTAATCAAGGAGTCGTTTGACATTCTCAATGTCACTGTCAATGCTATCTGCAACACCAGGATACTGTATTTTGATCGCAACCTCCACACCATCCCTTGTTACAGCCCGGTGTACCTGAAAAATTCCAAAACATAAGATGCAGGAAAAGATGGCATTAGCATGTGCCATAATAAAATATCTGTGATGCATCGACGTGGATTAAGCTATTGAAGTTGGACATGGATATGAAGCATTAGATATGGAGAGCCTTAAAAACCAGAGAGTTGGACATAGCCTATGCCACACAGGAGTGGAATGCAGGTGCAGAGGCAAGTGCTGCTGCAGCATTTTTCAGAAAAACATGTGTGCAGGTGTGGGGTGTGTGTGTACACTGTGTATATATAGAATTAGTCAACTATATGGATTCCAATGTTGCCGGATGGCTAAAAATTAAAATCTATTGATGAAAGCAACATAGACAATTACTTAAACCACCATGAATTGTTATTGCACCAAAAAGCATTGTTAAATGTTAATGCTCCTGTGGGACTGTTTCTTAACAATGGACTTTGAATTTTTAACCTTCCAGCAAATCTGGCATCCAGAAGATTGAACTCCCCTATATATATATATATATGTGTGTGTGTGTGTGTACCATTGTCCACAAACAATAAAGCTAGCGATTAACAATTAACAAGCTATGGTTTTATTAATGATTCAATGAAAAAGAAGCAATTTGTTTGTTTCTACACCCAAGCCACACCCACACCCCAGTTCTACTCGCGTGCAACCTTTTTGAAGAGTTTGTGTCATACTTAAGAGTTAACACAATATATATATATATATATATATATATATATATATAGAGGAATGGATTCAACCAGTTCCATTTTAGAAATGGTTTTTCATTCTCTCTCTCTCCCTCTCTCTCTCTCTCTCATATATTTTCTTTCACCCCATCTTCTTTCCCACTTTTTTTCTTCCTCATGGTCATCCTCCCCACCCTAGGATTGGTGGATCCTAGAAAGGGGAAGAGACCTGAAAATCCAGTCCCCAAAATGGGACTTTATCTCCCATAAAATGACATATTAGACAAAGTTCCTTGTTCACAGATCATTTTAAACCAGTTTTCACACATATCTAAAAGAAGAAGCATAAAAACGAAAGAGAAAGAATGGCAGAAACATAAAAACAAAAAGGAAAGAAAGGCAAAAGGAAAAATTTTCCCTATGTCTCAGTTCCTAACACATTAAAATGAAAAGGAAAAAAGAAAGAAGGGCAAAAAAATGAAAGCTAAAATAAGAAAGGTAAAAAAAGAACTTTACCGGTTTACTGTATACCCCCAACACATTGAAAAGGGAATTGCTCTTTCTCTAACCCCATACCAGCAGCACAGAGAGAGAGAGAGAGAAGAAGAAGAAGAAGAAGAAAATAGGTACATTTTAGAAGCCCCAAGTCTTTCTCAAATAAACTCATTATACAGAAATGTGTACATTTAGTTTTTCCAATACTTCACGACTGAAAAATGTTTTGTCATCAATGTGCATGACAGTGTCAGTGATACTGCACGTCAAGACATGGTTTTGGATGTGTCAATATAACATAGTCAATTATTCATGAGAAATCATACTAATAAGGGTTTTGCACCAACAAATGCACAATCATGTAAATAATACATACCCCAGATAACAGGAGAAAGCCAAAGGGAATATAAGTATGGGAGGAAAATAAATATCCATGGTACTATAGGATATAGTCTGCTTTTGACATCATAACCATCACCTAGAACTCATGGAATCCATGGATTTGTTTCTTTGCCCATCTTCCTTTTTTTCTTTGGAATCAAATGAAGTTCAGACAAATGAAGTTTGGAACTTGGGAAGCATAATCCTTTTGGTTGAAAACATATTATAATTGTTACATAAAAATGCTACTTTGTGCCCACAAGTTCCCAGGTTGCCTAAACAATTCAAAATCGCCTTTTATGTTCTGTTTTTTGTAAGGAACATGGACAGATGGTAGTAAGGATGCAACTGATTTTATTAACAGACAAACGCATGGAGAGTCAGATCCTGGTAGGACTAAAGGCTATGTAACATGGACACCATTTCTGCACCCACACCCACGTCAACATGAGGTGGGTGCAGCACCAGTGCATCACTAGACAGGATCGACACACTTTCAGTGCCTCAGCTGCAGGGTGCCAGGTAAAACGTTATATACATAATAAGATGGATGAGTTAGTGGACAATTTTGTATCTTATATATGCATATATACATATGCTTGCTGCACTTCTCTGAAAATCACAGCACCTGCTCTACACGGCCATGTGACATAGACTCAAAGCAGCCACAGATCCTAGTAGGAATAGAAGCAGCCAAAAGTTGCAACCCCTCCATTACTACAATAGAACCAAATTTGCATCCATATACAATTGAGAATAACAGACTAGCGTGAAATATTCTGTTGTAGATGTGATGACATGAGATGGCATACATTAAACTAGCATGTCCAGCGTTCCTGTGGTATTTATAAATGTCTTCCTAGCTATATAATGAATATTTCAGATAAACGTCTAAAGGAATTAAAGGTCTGGCACACTGCAACATGTGATTTGTTTTGAAATTATGGCTTTACAGATTCAAAACGAATAACTATCATCTCATTTAATTTGGTAGGGATGCCTCTAGCTCTGACATGTCTCAATGGGGCCATAAGAAATCCGAGTCAAAGCTTTACATGATCATTATTAGCAATGGAATTCTGAAGCTCCTCATTCATCAGGCCAGACTGGACTGAACCAATGGAAAATGATCTTGGTTGGACCAAGTAGCAGCAAGCCCTCTGAGGCTTGCGGCATGAACCCGTCTTACAAGAAGAGCTTATTTGATGGGAGAGTGTCGGAATTCCAAAAATACCAATACAGTGGTCAAACTCATGTCCCTGTCAAACAAGAGAAACAGACATGCAGGGAAGACCCTTGTTTCATTCTTGACAATTGATTTTCATGTGTTCCAGTTTATTTAGCTCCAGTCATGGAACTGGTAGAACAGCCCTGTCCAGGAACAGGTGCACTACTCCACCAACCAAATGACCTATAAGGGAAGAACAGCGACCTGTCAAGTAGCTAGTCAGACGTCCACTTCCAGTAAAATATGGCAAGAAACAGTTTGCACATAATGTATATTATGATCCATGTGAGAACTAAATGAATGCATAATAGAACCCCCTTAAACTCAGCAATCAGCACAGATTATCAGGAGCAGCTTTTTCTGTGTTGCTTTTGTCTGAAGTTAGGAAAAAAAAAACATATAAGAATGCAAGGATGGACTGGATGAAATGAGTGTTCTCACTACTATAGCATATCGGCCAATGTGGATCATATCAGTCCACCAATGGAAAGGCACTGGACTACAATTTCTAAGAAACTGTGCATTTTTTAGTTTTTAATTGGCTTAAATTATTTTCTCATTATCTATTAAATATAAAAATAGGAAAGAGACCAATATGGACAATTGTGTATCAGCCACTATAGCCTGATTCATCACATCAATCGACAAACAAGGCATTCAGATACTGGCATCGCTTGTAGAAAGTAATCACATGCCTGCAACATTGCCATGACAACAGAAACAGAAACATTATTTCGGATGTGTATCCATCTATGTATGTTATGTGAACAAACTACAAACAAGTAGAACAGCTACTACGTGGAATCTGCTATCATTCTATGGGCCTCACTGATACCATATGACAGGGCACTCCATCTCATATCTAGAGATGAAGTATTGGTCATTTAATGGGTAAATGCTCATCTCATGTCAGTCGATAACAATATTGTGGCCCTTGATAGTTTGTGACAAGTTACATAATGTTGATCAACAAAAATTGAACTCAAAGACTGCTAAAACAAATTACATTTGCAAGGCACCTAAGAATTGCAGATAGAGGCAATAAGTTTAGTTGTGTGCAAGTTAAAGTTAGCTTCATAAACATCCATGGACAGTCGCCTAGAAAATTAAATGAAAGCAAACACCGACAAAAGGGGAATTAGATTTAAATGCAATCAGCACTGAAAAACAGAAACATAATGGTTTAAGGTGCAAACTGAAAAATTACCTGGCCTATACTTGCAGCAGCCATTGGCTCATAGTCAAAGCTCCTAAGCTTTCTTGACCAATCAGATCCCAATTCACTGTCCAGAACATGGTTTAGCTGACTTCTTGGCATGATATCGGCACCTTGACGAACAATCTCGAGAGCAGACAAAATCTGAACATAGACACAAGCAATTAAATATTGGCACTTCAAGAATGTATATACCTTGAAGAAAGAGTAAATGAACTTGTGCAGCTGCCCAGGCTTCTGGCCGGGAATTCAAACTAAAACCAAATTAGCAGTGCAACTCCTTTTTCTTTTTAGCGGACCTATTTACACACTTAACCAGCATCCTTTAAGAAGAATAGTTATATAATAACGAGTCAATGAAATCTATAAAACAATGTGAAGAAACGTCAAAAATGTTTGCCATGTTAAAATTTTTACATAGAAATTTCAAACAAGTTGATATATGGTCTGATATTTTCAGAGATAAATTTCTAAAAGGTCTCTTTGTATGGTTGAATCCCAAACCCACAACTGAAATTGAGATGCTAGTTCTGGGTTAGTCCAGTTTATGCAACTTTATTGTTTTGACTTTATAATAATTGGCAAACAACAGCCATTATTTTATTTCAATATGTTTATGTAACTATGACACGTGAGAATATACTAAAATCGTTAGAATATACATTGTACCCAAAGGATCCAAATAATGTCTGGTTTATTATCCTTTTTTCTTTTTATTTATAATTATGGAGCTATATTATTTTGATTTTAGCAAAGTATCGTTTGAGTGCTCTAATTTCACCACAAATGTAATATGTTCTAATGAAAATTGTCCTTCCAATAAATATTGTGATGCAAGGGGCCGGATTCAGTTCACATACTTGGACTGAGATCCATAGAGAATCAGAGATAAAGTTAAGGCTTAACTGTTAGACGGCAAAATCTTAAAAGTTAAAACCATCAAAGAATCCCACTGAATCTCCAAACTTTCTTATCACATTTTTTTATTTTGCCATTTTTCTGTCATCCAATGGGCTTTCCCCTGCAGTTTGAAGTTCAAACTTTGAACTTTGAAGGTAGCAGGTTGTTTTCAAGGGAAACTGATGTCTATGTGGACATGACATGTATAGAAACAAAGAGCTGTAAGCTATTTCACTGAATTTACTTAACAAGCAGTTGATTTCTCCCTCTGTGTGTGGAGACACGTAGTCTCCAAGAAAACAATCTAGATAGGATGCTCTGTGCGTGTATGTGCATAAGTGTATGTCTATATATTCATGTAGATATTATGTAATAGATAATAAAACAAATGAGTAGCATTAAGAATCCAATTGCTTATTACATTAGGAAAAGAAAGAGACTTGCATTATAGTAAAAAACACAAGCTGTTCAGTTTGAAGAAAATAAACAACTTCCCCAATAAACAAATTCCTTATAATGCATAAAGGATAAATTATTGATATGTAAAAGGTGTCTCAAATTCCTCAGACAATCCAATAAGCAATCACTCCTATATTTATGGCTACAAAACCATTAAGAAAAGTGTAACCGATGATTAGTCCAACAGAACTCTCCACATCAAAGAACATAGCTCATCCATAATTATATCAAAACTCATCAATCATTGGTTTGTTTTCCTAAAGGCAAACTCAGAAATCATTTGCTTAAAGCACTTAGATTTTTTTTCCACTGACTGCCTCCAAGGAAATTGAGAAATATTGGATCAGAGTTTATTAATATTTTTACAAGAAAAGGAAGCAGATTAGACGGTCCTTCATGGAGATTCTCTCTGCTGTGAAACTATTGACATGTATTTACTAAAATTTCTAGTTCAAAAGGTATAAACCTTATACTGATGAAATATCCCCAAAGAAATTATTATTTTTTCCAGTAAAAACCAAATATTAAAGGAGTCAGGAAATACTGGTGCCGGTATAAGTGTCTCATCTTGGATACTCAACATCTGCCCCAGCTTGAGTGCAGCACCACGCATTCTGCACAAAGCAAGGGCCAAACGTTCTGCATTTTGTTCAGACAAGAAAGGTGAAAATGCAGATTGCCCCTCTCGTCCATTTGGCATGCCAAACATAATCCTCCTTGCAGACTCTTGTATTGTGCCCCAAGCAAGTCCCGCACCAAGTCCAGCAAACCTTCAGAACAAACAACAACAGAAAGAGAATTGACAATTGGCACTGACAGATAGCATCCTGAATCCATTATATGTTTAGATTATGGTGATTATTTTTTTACCAGTGATTCCTTGATTTATTTTCCATGTCCAAGGTGATTCTTATTCAAAACCGAAGACATATTTGACACTATCGAAACCAAATTTTTGGCAGGAAAACTAATATCGCGGTAACTACTACTATGTGTCCAGTATAAGCATTTCAAATATAAGAGACACAGATATATCATGCTGATCAAATGCAAGAAGTACCCTAGAATAAATAAAAGAATTGATAATATGCATTTACAGCTGCATACCACCTTTTTCTATTTTCTTTCTTTTCGCCACCGATTCGCTAATCATAAAATACGACCGGGTCTCTGAACCCAACTATTCATTTTGCATGCCTAAATATGAATTAGACCATATACAGCAAGAAATATAGAATAATTTCGTTACGTGCATTAACTAACTAGAGACCACAATTAATTGAATCTTCTATGCCGCTGTCATCATGCTGCATCAGATGAATTGATAGCTTGGCCAATTTTCAATAGGATGCCGGTTAAAAAATGAGTTGTGCACAATCCATCATTTCGCATTAAGCAAATTTAACCAAACCTTCTGAAGCGCATCCAGACAAACCAAGAAGTCAATAACCAGTCGTGGAATTTTGGCATGAATTGTGAGCCTCACGCACTCCAGAATGCACATTCGGTGTTGCAAAACATTAAACCCGGGAAAATATCCCACCGAATCTCCAATTAATTACAAATAACGAACCGACAGAATCAAAATGCATACAAATATCATTCGCGCTTGGAATAGAAGACAGAGCCCAAGTGCGCAAAATTTTTCTCACCCCAGTGCCCTGCCTAGCGGTGTAGAAGGCACTCTCCTTTCCCGCGGCCTCCGCCTGCTCTCCGTCTTCCGGGCTTCACTGCCAACTCCATGCACCATCACAGTCCCAGAATCCTGGCCAGATTTATCCACCTCATTTCCACCCGCCGCGTCGACTCCGAGAATTTCCTCTGCGGCGGACAGCCGTCCTTCACGACTATGTCCAAGTGCATCGACTTCACCGGCATCGCCAGAATGAGAAGCCCGTCCAGATTCGACCGCCCGCAATTCGTCGCCACACTCAGACGTTCCCGTAGAAGCACTGGCCACGTCTGAGACCCTAGAATCGGGCTGATCGCGAATTTTGTCTTCGACATCCGTCAGAGGATCCGAGTCGTCGTGGGAGAAGAAGACGACAGACTCTTTCGGTCTGGGAGGGGCCGGGCGGGAGAAGGGGCGAACGGTTCCCCGGGTAAGCCCCGCGAGGTCGGTGGCAGCAAGGACGGCTCGCTCAAGGGACGAAGACACGGCTACGGTGAGATCACCGGAGCGGACGTGGTCGAGGACTCGGGATCGCCTGGTCACCTCGAGGGCGACAAGCGCCGCGCCATCGAGGACCCTCCGTAGGTCCCGAAGAGAAGCCATGGCCGGCCGGAACTCGCCGGTGACTTCCCCTCAGTCCGTCCAGTCTAGCAGTCGATGGGGTCGTGCGGAGGGAGACGGGGGAGAGAGAGAGAGAGCAGAGTCGTACGGTCCGGCGGCCACAATAACGAGACATGGAGCAACGCACCTCAGATATAGCGGTTTCCCTCATCGTTCACATGGATACGTTCTCTCGACACCGCTAAGCAAAAGTAAAGCTTGTGGTGAAAAAGAACACCATCCGGTCTCTGTGAAATATCTATCCAAATTCCAAACTCAATAAAAATTAAAGAAAAATTAGAAAAGAAGCTCCCCACATTTTTGAACGCTATGTCGTTAACATATGAAGTATAGTCCTACGTTTTATTGCAGGAGTATTTTTATTAATTTTATATAGCAATTTTTTCAAATTCTTCCTTTTGCCTGGTCTTACTATTTCATTTAGCCGATAAACACATTTTAAAATGAGTCATAACATACAGCATATTCCGCCCAACATTTAAATGTTGTGTGTGTCAAATTGGTCATTGTTTAGAAATTTGCAAGTAACTATTTGACTTTTTATATCTGATATTTTTATTGCATTTGATAGTTAAGATTTGAGGCTGTATTAAAAGGTATGTTTTGGAAAATCATCAGTTTAAACAAATGAAAAAATTATAGACTACAGTTAACTTGCTATTGTATCAACACGGAGATTATGATTTCGAAAGGTTAAGATAAGCAGACATTAACATTTCTAAAGTACCCAAAACATTGAAAACCAATATTGTTTTGATGCACGTACATATTGTTGAATTGAACCTTCTTTTTTGGTATTTTTTCATTAAAAACCCATAAAGGTCTACAGCACTTCCCACGTTACATAGATAATATGGGAACGCGTGTTTCCATTTAATTTGAAATCATATCCTAATTTGAAACCCGATTTTACAATTCAAATCTAATCCGAATCTGTTTTTTGCATTTATGTATCAATTCAAATCTGAATTTTGAATCGAATTTAACTGATTTTCAAAATGAAAGAATACTATGTATAGGACATTTGTTTAAAAGTAAATGCGATCAAAATTTGAATTTGATCTAAACATATGTATATCCAAATCTGAACTTTCCCATTTCTTAATCAGTTCAGTCAAATATCGGATCCACCTCTTCAACCGTTGGTATTTTTCAGTGGATCGTGAATAAACGCTCACGTTTTACCCGCAATCCGAACCTCTGGTCTTTTACGTGGGACCCACAACGGCGGCATCGGTTGAAATCCACGTCACCGTATACGTTGCCACTCTTAAGGTGTAAAGCTGACACGTGTCGACCACGATGCTTCCAGACGCTGCCGCCTAATGGCGGGAAACCCTCGGCGACAGTCTTGAGCATGAGCCATTGTGCCTTCTTCCTCTTGTCTCTCCGGCGACTCGCCTGATTCCGAGATGGGTATCAAGGTACGGGAACAGACCACTCTCTCTCTTCATACTCTCTCTTTTCACGTGCTGTTTCTGGTTTCGTCGTAGGGCCTGACGAAGTTGCTGTCCGACAATGCTCCGAAGGCGATGAAGCAGCGGAAGCTGGAGAGCTATTTTGGACGCAAGATTGCCATCGACGCTAGCATGAGCATCTACCAATTCCTTGTTTCCTTCTTTCTCCTTTTGCTTTCTGCCGTCGATTCGAGGTGTTCTTCAGTTTCTCCGTCTTCCGGGTGATCATTTTTCTCCTTTCTCTCGCAGATTGTGGTGGGGAGGACCGGTACCGAAACGCTCACTAACGAGGCTGGTGAAGTAACAAGGTAGGTGCGAGGTTTATCGCGAAGATTTCAGGTTTTCAATTTTGTGACAATATTTCGAAGGAAGTTTTTGTTCCATTCTGAGTTATTGTCGTTAGAAATCATATGGAAATGTTAAATTTGACTTCCATTCGTGTCCTCACGCGCCGAGTTTTTTTTTTTTTTTTTTTTTTTTTTTTTTTTTTTTTTTTTTTTGAGTTCAGCCATTTACAAGGGATGTTTTGGCGGACGATAAGGCTCCTCGAAGCTGGGTTGAAGCCAATGTGCTGTCTTTCTTCTCGCTGGCAGTAGGATTAAGTTGGAGTTCTTTATTGCTATCATTCGTAAAAATAATCTTTTTCTTCTTCTTTCATTGGAGGTGCTAGATATGTCTTCGACGGGACGCCACCAGATTTGAAGAAGCAGGAGCTTGTCAAGCGGTTAGTCTTTTTATCTTGTTTCTATAATAGCTTCCGTTTATGTACCAAAATTTTCAAAGAAGGGAACGATTTTATGTGAAGCCAACAATGCTTTGTGCAGAGGAAGATATTTTTCTCTATTATCAACACAGAATATATTATAGAGTGTACATGAGTTAGGTTATAACAGAATGGTAACAAATAAAAGAATATAGAATACATGACACCATTTCCGTTTCAACACAACATATTTCTTAATTTTTAAGCAAAAAAGAAAGAAAATCAGCATGCAAGCGAAATCCTTGACCGTAACCGACAGGGATGCGTCAGGATTTTGCATATGCCGGTGAGTACATATACGGCAACGAAAATGTCTGGTCGAGTTATGATTAGGTAAATTAACGTTCCCACCAGACGATGATACGAAAATGTCTGGTCGAGTTATGATTAAGTGAATTAACCTTTCCGCCAGACGATGATATGATGTAGGATGCTTGGGTAGATTTTTGTCTGTGCTTGTGAGAACCAGACGTTGGTCCCTGGGGATTGTCAATGGTTTAGCAGGACAGCTTCTTCAAGAAGATCAAGCTTATCCCTTGTTGTAGTAATAATATTCTGGCTTTAGATTAAGCTAGTTCAATGCCAAGAAAATATTTTAAAGCTCCCAGAGCTTTCATATGGGGCACACTGTTGAGATGGTTCTTGAACTTGCTAATGTGCTTCTCAGAAGTGCCTGCAATAATAAGATTATCAACATACGCCAGAGCAACTTCACGTTTCAAGAAAGTGAACACCGAGTAGTCTGATTTTCACTGCACGATGACTTGTATCTGTAAGGGAGACTCTTTGCCTGCAGGTTTTCCAGAAGAGTAGATGCCACCGACGACCTGGCTGAGGCAAAAGAGGTAAAAATTATCATTTTTTCGAATTTGCGTATGTTGACATTCAAGTCTTAAGCTGATTGCCTTACCAGACAGGAGTTAAAGACGATATCGAAAAGTATAGCAAAAGAACAGTCAAGGTGAGAAATAAGCATAATGAAGACTGCAAAAGACTTCTAAGACTGATGGGCGTACCAGTTGTGCAGGTGGTATTATAGTATTGATCATCTCTTTCTCGCACACACGTATGGAGTGTTTTATGTGTCTTATTTTTGTCTCATTGTTTTCTCTCATGTTTTGACGCTCATTGTTCTACCTGAGAAGCCAATAATATATTATTAACTGTTTTTTTTATTGGGGATTCAGTCTCCTTCTGAAGCAGAGGCAGATTGCGCATCACTTTGCAAAAATGGGAAGGCATGCTGACAATCTAAAAAAGCTTTATTCCATCCTGTAATGTGATTAACAATTTTATGCCTCTTATCTATATCTAATTGGAACAATTTAGGTCTATGCTGTGGCATCTGAAGATATGGATTCTCTGACCTTTGGAGCCCCAAGATTACTTCGGCACTTAATGGATCCTAGTTCAAAAAGAGTTCCTGTAATGGAGATTGAGATCGCAAAAGTGAGCATCCATTATTAGTTTTTGCAGTTTTCAGCCTTATATTCAAGCTGGGCCCTGAAAAAAATTACTAGAAAGACGAGAAAAGGAGGCAAAATTTAATGTGGTTTGGAACCTCAGTCCTACATCTAGGACAAAGATATCTCCTTAACTGCAGCATTTTTAGCATACCAACATGAGAGGGAGACACTACTATTTATCAAGTAGGTTTGTAGATTTGATCCTTGACTTTAGATCAGGTTTCCAACTTTACATTGAGGAAGGAAGTTACAAATGTGATGATTTTTATCTTCTCTTCCTTTGGACGGCCTTGTTTTATCTCTGTAAACTACTCTGTGTCGTTGATCTTTCGTGTTCCTAATTAACAGTCCCTTCTTCTGCTGTTCCCTTTGGCAGGTATTAGAGGAGTTAAATCTAAGTATGGATCAGTTCATTGATGTGTGCATCCTCTGTGGTTGTGATTATTGTGAAAACATACGAGGTATGATGGTCGTAAGATGTGGTCAGTCAGCAATGCTTTTTTTTTTAGCATTGTGTTGCATGAAACGATTTGACTAGCCTGGTACTTTGTTTGTTGATTTCCTTTGGGATGTGACATTGCTACTGGATTATCTAATGTCCATTGTAGATATGCTATTTGGGTTACATGTCATGGATGACATGAGTTAGACACATTATGTGTTTGCATGTTGACTTTCTGCTAGGAAAATGATTTTCTAGTTGTTCTAGAGCGCTTTTACTCTCTAGGCATTGAGTCAACTCAGCAGTTTTTAGAGACTAGTTTGTTATTTGTATCCTAGACCCAAATCTATGTTTAGAAATGAGGCCTCTGATCAACCAGACTTTAATAAATATAAATTATTATGATAAGGTAAATTTTTTTGGACGTACTTCATGCAGTTTCCAGGTCTGTCTGTGCTGCCCTTTTCCGGGTGGCATTTGGTTGAAACATAGATGACAATGGACAAGATTCAAGATGTAAACAAATTGCATAACGTCCAAAATTGATGATAAAGTGTCTTTGTTTAAATGGCCAGTACCGGACTCCTTTGACAAATGAAAACACCTTCTCATGGCAGTTTGTGCCTTTAGAATAAGTTAACCTTGTTTCTGATGGTTCCCTTAACCATATTGTTTAGCAGGGACGGGCACCTTTGATTAGGGAGAGTTGCTTGTCATGCTTTATGCTTTTCACTTCGGTGAATTAAATGTCCAGAATTTGCTGTTACTCTTACGTACAAGATTATGTGTCCAGGGTTATATTGTTTATTGTGGCATAACTTTTGATTTTACATTTATTCTGCTTTGTCTTATATATATTAGTATTATCATCATTATACTGTGATTTCTATATTTCTGTTCGTAGTGGCATTTCATGTCAGGATGTTTATGCACAGCTAGAAATGCTGTCATGGTTCATCATTTTTGGGAAAGAATCTAATGGCATGAAATTCTAATTTTGCGGAGGGGGAATTCTGAACAAAGTCACAAACAGAAGATAATTATGGTGTCTGCATCAACTTGCTTGCTAAAGTTTCCATAGTGAGGGTTGTCTTTGAAAACATGCATGATGTTTAGCTAATCAAAAAGGTGTCTTCTGAGATTGCTATTTTAGACCTGCTTGTGTTGCAAGTTTCTTGTCTGTTTATCATTGGGGCTTTGATCAATTTCAACACTCATGGGAAAGTGTAAGGTTAGAGTGCTATATATGCTTTAAAGCTTAATGTATCTGATGGATATGAAAGCACTGGAACTTGTGTCTGTGTACTTGCTGATAATGAGATAGGTACTGCTATGTTGATCAGCTTTCATTTAGTAGCTGAAACATCTTATAATGCATAATTGAGTGCTTCATGTCTCTTAGAATAAGGGAAGACAGTCTTTTCTTATTGGTTGGCAGTTTGAAGGCATGTTAATCGTGTATAAATCAGTTTGAGGTTTCGGCTTCTTTTCTTTGAGATTTAATTCGTTGTAGGACCCATGTGATTGGTTATGTCTTAGTGGCTTTGCATCATGTCGATGAGGACTATATTTCATGTGAATTTTCATGCTTATATGTAATAGGTATTGGAGGACAGACGGCATTGAAGCTTATTCATCAATATGGTTCCTTAGAATCTGTTTTGGAAAACATAAACAAAGAGAGGTAGTTGATTTGGAACTTGCTGTTCCTCCTTTATATCTACTGCTCTGGGTCTCGATCTTTTGCATTTATCACATTGACTAATCGATAATTTGACCATAAACTGTGCTGGCCAAATTAAGTGGTGAGCTTGTCCTGACATAGGGACTAAGATTTTGCTTATGGTATCTGTTAAATCATGAATCTTAACTTTTTACTGTCACAAGTATTGCTTATTTCTTCAAAAAATGCAGAAAAATGGGAAAATAAAGAAAAAAGAAAAACACAATGTTTTGAAAAAAAATGCCAAAATGAATATGCCATGTCTTTATTGTGCTTTTCCTTGTTTTCACCAAAAAAAATTTAATATATTTCAATTTTTTTGTGTTCTTTTAATATTTTAATAAGTTTGTTGGATTTTGATCAAATATTTTGTGAGAAAATTGATAAAAAGCTCAGATTCCATAAATTATCTATTTAAAAGTATTTTTAATTTTTTCCCAAATTTTTTGAAGAAAAGCAAAAAAGACCTCATCGATAACACCTGAAAATGATATGTATGACAAAATGATATTTATGACAATGCGTAGTACAGGTACAAGATACCAGAGAATTGGCCATATCAAGAAGCACGGACACTTTTCAAGGAGCCTATAGTGTCTCCCGTGGAAGAGCTAGATGAAGCCAAGTGGACTAGCCCAGATGAGGAGGTGAAATATTGTGTCATAAGATTTGTATCCCAAAGCTTCTGGAGGTGGATCTTTAAATTTCTTGTTTACTGAAATTCAGGGGCTCATATCATTTCTTGTGAAGGAAAACTCATTCAGCCTTGAGCGTGTATCAAAGGCATGTCCGTATTAGGTCATCCATTTCAAAATTTGACACTTTCTTGTGTTTCATTAGCACGGGCTGGACATCTGAGTTTGTTTCTGATTCTCTAGGCAATCGAGAAGATCAAAGCAGCCAAAGACAAATCATCCCAGGGCAGGTAATTAGGATCATACTTGCGAGTGAGTGCTGAACTATCAGTAGCCCATGTTTAACAAGAACTGGTTCATGTCTTCAGACTTGAATCCTTCTTTAAGACGGTTGCTCACGACCCGACACCTGGGAAATGGAAGGTTGGTACTTTGAGGAAAAACCTCTGCGTTCTTAGTCTTTCTTGTTTTAGGTTAGTAGCATTCTGTGAGAAGTTTGCTCTGGTTTTTTATTTCCAAGGTCAACTATGTTAAAAACTTAAGAGTGCGTACTTTGTTTAAAAGATCCTGAAAAATGGCGAGTACTTTATTGTTTTACATCTGTCCTATTTTTTCCTTTGTTCAAGATGCATGTCTCTGTTATGCAACTTTCTCTCTTATTTTACATTTTCCCTTCCTCTTTATATCTTGTAGAGTTTATGGCTAAATCGACCTACTTATCATTAGGTATATCTAATTTGAGACGTGGATGCACACATAAAAGACGGAATAGTTGTCATTTGAATTCTTAATCTGGTGAAGTGCCCTGCACATTCTTATGATACCCACTTTAGTAGCGACCACTTACAAACCAGAATTCTACTAGTCATTTCCATTACAATGGGAGAATAAACTAGAAATCGTGGTACATGAGCCATAACTTTGTTGACGAGGCTGGAAATAGGTATAGACATCGACAAAGTCGTATTTGGTAGAGTCAATGCATTCTATGCCCTTTCTTGTGCAACTTTGAACTAATATTGTTCTTTTAAATAAACCTTTTATTTTTTTGTATTATCCTTTTTCAAAAAATTCTTAGTAGTAAGTCATCTAATTGTTATCTTTGTTGGAAGTTTAATTCCCCTTTTACATCCTCATTTATTGATGAATCTTGTCCAAGTTGTCAAAGAGAGAGAGTTGGTGTATGTTACTTAATTAGTAAGTCATCCTCATTAATTTCTTTCTTGGGAATTAATTTGTCTATCTCTTTCTTGAAAACTCAAAATCTTTTTGGCATGGTTACTCAAAATCTTTTTGGCATGGTTATTTACTTTGGAACGTTGATTAATTATGGTGAGTTGTTGCTATCGTTTTTCCTTCTTCATTGGATCAAATTCAGTAGCATATTTCAGGGTTGTTTACTTTTGCATATTCATTTAAATTCAGTTTATGACTTAAATAGAGAAGTCCCGGGCATACTACAAATTTTAACGACTATTCTCTTTCGTCTCACTCCTGACTCCTGGAGATCCCTCCCATCAGATCTCCTGTAATGAAGGATGGGCAGTAGTCCATAGAGTTCATACCTTTCTTGAGTCCATAAATTCCTATTGCTCCTATATATACGCGTTTGTGTTTGTATATGTATACTCACACTCTCATGTGACATAACGTGGCTTCTATTAGACTTGCCATGTCCTGTCCATCTGTTAACGTACTGATCATGCCAAGTTCCGGTTGCCCGCTATAATGGTCTGCTTGATTTTCTTCCTGTCTGCATAGGTTGTTCTCAACCAAGTATCGGGGTAAATAAGGTGCCCATTATTCCTTGTTTATTCATCAATTTCGTCATCATTAGGGAAAAAACATCTGCCTGCTCGAGTTTCTGCACGTACTCTCAGTCACTTTCACATGGCTGTTTGCATTATTACATGCTAATGCTTACGACTCCTTTTCTGTTAAGAGGGGACCTGGGTGGTCTTATGTAGCCTGTCATCGAGCCTACTTGCAGCTGATCTGTACGGACTAATTCACATGGTTTCCAAGCTTTTTTTCAGGCTACCGCTTGCAAACTCCTTCGTTCTAGTACAGAGGACGAGTCCCTTCGCACTAATTCACATGGTTGCAAACTTTTTCACAGGTTAATGCTTGCAACCTCTTTTCTTTCTCGGAATGGAAGGAGGAGGACCTGGCTTCTCTGGTTTAACCTGTCACAACAATTTACCTGAGGCCAATGCTTGAACTTTTGTTTTCTAGAATAGATGGAGGACCTGGCTTCTCTGCTCTAACCTGTCTTTGTTTTGCTGAGTATAAAGTTACGGGTAAAAATTCCCTTGGAGCTCGAGAACTTTCAACCAAGTAGGTGCAGCAGCGCTCTGCCTGCAAAGGACCGCAGTGAAGCTGTGATCCATTTCCTGCTGCTCACTGACCAAAACCCCTCTCTTGCGCTAACCTGTCAGTTTCCTGCAATGCAACTTCTCACACGCACCTTGAGCATGCCGTTGTTTTTCACCTATCTTGCTATTTTCTCGAACACAACTCCTGTCGAGGAACTTGACTATTTTTGCCTAATCCCCAATACAAACTAAGGAGGTACGCCGTCCAATTTTAGCTTCTCTATTGATCTGTTGCAGAGTTCTCGTAGTGTTATGTTGAGCAAAAGGCCTTATCTTAACAAGGTCCAAATCCCTTCTGAGTGCTTTTAATTTAAGGTCACTCTTCATCTCTTGTTCCACTGAACACAGAATAAACTTTTCTTTTTGCTGTTTTGCAATTTCAGGAAGATTCAGAAATGCTTGTGAAAGAACCAACAACCAAAAGGCTCAAGCCTGCCAGCGGCAACAAGAAATAGAAAAGTGGATATGGGTGTCGGTTGATCACAGGCGATGCAGGGTTTCGCGTCTGCTACAATCTTTTTGTTTTTTCTTTCAATGTATAGATATGTAGTTCCGGCTTCTTTTTTATACTTCTTCGCTGTTCAGCTGATGTACCTTTCAGGATCTTTTTGCTACTTCTTTTGTTGTCGGTGCTATAGAAAGTTCATAGGTGGAACCTGCGGATGACCGGGTTTTCATTGCTGAATGGGCCATGGATGAGCCAATATCATGGGACCATCCTTCTATGTCGTGTATATGTCAGTTCTTAGCCTAAAAGATTTGAGGAGCCCTTTGAATTTCAATCCTTTTAGGTTGTCTCACTCAAGTTTAACCATGCATATGCGACCTATATGATTGGGTTGATAGCAATGGACCTTTTTATGATTGGGTTGATAGCAATGGACCTTTTTATTTTTTTGTGGGCATAAAATGTATTCCGATCTCAAATCATTGACTAACATGTTATAAAATCTCATGTACTTGTCTGAATTTGGCAATTCAAGGGGATTTCTTTTTTTGTTTAAGTTACTGCTTAGATTAGCTACTCTACTTAGACGTGCAGAAGATTCAGGGAGTAAATCCAGAATATATTCGGCTGTTTTAACAGTTCCAAATGTCTGCTAAGCGGTGCTCAACCAAGCTAATCCCTTGAAGCCAATTGTAGCTGTGAGCTTGGCTCGTTTAGGAAATGAGCCAAAGCCAAACATTGTTAGGAATGTGGAACTTAGCTCTTTTTGGCTCTCTTACTGAATAAGAGGAGAAGAAGACAGAGAGAAAAAGGTAGAATACACAAAGATTTGACAATGTTTTCTTATGTACACGGGCGTTACGCAGAGTAGTTTTTTACCATCATATAAGAGTACACATAAGAATACAGAATGCAAGCAAATGACAATAGATATTGTTACATGTTTTTGCAGAAACTAAGCAAGCCTGTCGAGTGTGGATCAGCTAAGCATATACAGGTTGACCTTGAGGATAAGTATAAGCATATTCCCGCAACACTCTACATACGTGCAATGGAAAGCAACGGAACACCAAGAGCACACCTCTTCGGCAACATTGTACATATTCACAACGGAAAGCAACGGAGCAACCACCAACTTGCTACAAGTGAGTTTGGAAAGCAAAGGAAGGCCAAGCGTGTTAAATGTTTGCTTCCAGTGAAACCTGAAAATGGAGATTCAAAATCTGAAAATAACCATCCACCAATCAATACGCAAGACGACAGGCATTTCAAAACCTTCTCTGTTCACATAACTGAATTGAGGTTCTAATGTTGCTAATATCCCTTTACCCATCTATCTAGAAAAGCAACCGTATTAAAAGCCAAAGCTTTCTTAAAGTGTTTGTTGCATAAATTCTTTACCGCTATATTGTTTATGCAGATGCAGGAGCTAGTTTATGTAAACAAAAACTTGCAAAACATCAAATATGAGTTGGTAGTGAAGCGAAATAATACCATTCTGAAAAACAGAAGACGATATTGCATATGTGAAAACAATAGACCGAATACTAATTTTTTGTTCAGAACTATACATTTACATTTCTTTATAACTGTTGTATTTGTTAACTGCCAAGGAAAATAAGGAATACTTTATTTGCATACTTGGATATCTAGATTGACAGAGAATCAAGTAAAAATGAAAAGAGGTAGAACCCAGTCAAATTTCATTTTATGCTTGTGGTTATACAACGAACAAGCTTGCTATGTGTTCAACACACATATATAGAATCACACATTATAGATCGGCACAAGCATAAAAGCACGTAACATGATATAAGTCATAACCATGTAAGAAGCAAAAAGCTACATGTGACAATAGCAACGGTCACAACATCGGAGTATCCATGTCTAAGAGCAATAACCACATCGTAATAGTTACTGCCGAAATCATCTGCATCTGCATGCATGAGTGGCACATGACAAGAAGAGTGACCACATCTGTTTTTCAAAATTCAAGGTTGACTATGCTGTTTATGCAATGCCCTAAGTACTTGAATAGAGCTTGCCACCAAAGTTCTATTTTGCTTTGGAGCCTGAGTAGACTCACGGTACATCCTTCAACTCAGGTGTCGCACTTGTCACTGTTTGTAGCCCAAAAGAGTAATATACCGGAGCATGACAGTGACTACGAAATTCGTATTACCTCGAACTTCTTAAATATAAGCAGCTTTGCCGCTCGTCAGGGGCAGAGCCAAAAACGATTGGGTTAAGAGCCACTAATTCTATAATTTAAATTTTTTAAGGGGCCACGTGTATGTAAATAAAAAAATGTCATGAAGTTTCACTATGAAAATAAACACTTTTCATGGACCTGTGTGGGCAATTATAAATAATGTGTTACACCTGCCTTCCCCCTTGCCACCCGGTTACACCAAAAAAATGAGTAAAACAGTTGGTTTCATGTTATTTAGCTAAGATGCTCTATTTGTCATTTTAAAATACTGATGGATTTATCGCCATCAATATATCTCATAAATATCTTTCGATGTTAGGATGTAGCAATATCGAAAGTGATAAAACAAGCGTCGTACCATTAAAGGATTCATTTACCAGCACTCATTAGTATTGTGATATAATACCTTGCCTGTTCTTAACCAAATTACATTGCAGAAGTAGTAGGCTAAGGTGATTTGAGTGTGTCCAACTACTCGAAAGCCAACTTCCCCCCCCCCCCCTCATATGCACTTTATATGTTAAAAGTGAGTGAGTGGACAGTGACTCTGTTTATCTAAAGTTACTCTATCTAAAGTTACTTTGATGCAAATAGATAGTTGAGAGAAAAATATGGAAAAAAGGTAAGAACTAATACTAGACGAAAATAACAATCACCTTTTTTTTCACTGTTTTTCTCTTAACCGTCCATCATGCTGAATCAAATGGTCTTGAATAGATGGCTGGCTGAGTCTAAAGAGCCAAAGTGACCCTCCAATTTTTGACTTGCGACCTACAAAATTCAAAGTTGACACTATTCAAGAGCATAGCTTATGCAATGCCTCAAGTACCTTAATAGTGTTTGCCACCAAAGTTCTATCTTGCTTTGGAGCTTGAGTAGACTTATGGTATATCCTTCAACTCGAGTGTCGCACTTGCCACCGTTTGTAGCCCAAAAAATATAATATATTAGAGTATGACAGTGACTATGAGATTTGAATTACCTTGGACCCCTTGAATGTAAGCTGCTTTGAATGTAAGCAGCTTTGCCGCCCGGCAGGGGCAGAGCAAAAAAAAATTGGGTTAAGAGTCATTAATTCTATAATTTAAAATTTTTAAGGAGTCACCTATATGTAAATAAGAAAAACTGTCATGAGTTTTCAATATGAAAACAAACACTTGTTATGAAACTATGTGGGCAATTGCGAATACTGTGCTACACCTGCCTTCCCCCTTGCCACCCGGTTACACCAAAAAATGAGTAAAATAGTTGGTTTCATGTCATTTAACTAAGATGCTTTATTTGTCATTTAAAAAAATACTGATGGATTTATCGCCGCCAATATATCTCAAAAATATCTTTGGATATCAGGATGTGGTAATATCGGAAGTGATAAACCAAGTGTCGTACCGTTTACGGATTCATTTACCAGCACTCATTAATATTGTGGTGTAATACGTGTGTTCTTAACCAAATTACATTGCAGAAGTAATAGGCTAACATGATTTGAGAGAAGTAATACGGTAAGATGATTTGAGTGTGTCCAACTACTCAAAAGCCAATTTTTTCCCCCTTATATGTACTTTATATACTAAAGGCGAGTGAGTGATTGGTGACTCTGTTTATCTAGAGTTATTCTGATGCAAATGGATGGTTGAGAGAAAAACATGGAAAAAAGGTGAGAACTAATATTACACGAAAATGCCCATTACCTTTTTCTCACTGTTTTTTTTTCTTAACCGTCCATCATGCTGAATCGAATGGTCCTGAATAGATGCTTGAGTGAGTCTAAAGAGCCAGAGTCAGCCTCCAATTTTCGACTTGCCTTTTTGGAAGGCAAAATCTTGATCCCTTATGTGCAAAATCTTGATCCCTTGTGTGAGAAATCAGCAAGAAAAAATACTATTAATTATTGATAATAGCATAGCCCAAGTACTGAAATGACAAAAGAAAGCCAGAACATAGGTTACTTTATTATTTACTATGGGCTTGGTCATGATTTCGAGTCTCTCAATTATTTAGCCCCTTGCATAAGTCACCACCGTATGTATTTATACATCAACGAATTTTGCCCTTTTCTCTAAAAAAATGACAATAATGTGTATGTAACGATGCCCGAGGACCAACTCATTTTTCTATTCGTGATATTGAATATGATGGCATGCGACTTTAAACAAACTTGGCCCCAGGGGGCGTTTGATGGGCTTTGAATTTTTATTCTAAAGTCAAAATTATAGAAGCAAAATTCTAGCTCAAACTGTTATTGGAATGAAAATTTCAGTTCTAATTTGCCTTTGTGTTTAATAGTTGGAGTTTTGATTTCAGAATTGAAAATGATGTGTTTGAGAAAACATAAATTAAAATTATAGAATTGATGAATCAAAATCATTATGGCTTATACCTTAAAGAGAGAAAAAAATTCCAAAATTCTGGAATCGTAATTCCACCCCCTAAGGTAGAATCAGAATTTCAGAATTTTGATTCAAATGTGTGCTAATGATTTCGGAATCAAATTTCTTTGTTTGATAACATAATCCTCTTTTCAACAAAAATAAGAATTTTAATTATAGATTTTAAAAATTCCCGCCACATCAAACACCCCCCAAAAAAGCAGATGAACACCAGCGATTTATATGCTACGATGATTGCCCATATCAGAAATTGTATGTGCAATGCCATTGTCCAAAGACTGTATAGCTACGCTTCAAAAAATGGATTTTTTTAGAGCTTTCTCTTTTACAAATTATGGTTAGATGAACATAATCTAAGTTCTTTAAGATCTACACATAACCTCTCCAATGAATTTGCTTAGAAGTGTAAATAACATATTGGTGGAAAAGAAGATTTGTAAGGTTTCAATGACAGTATCAAACTTATGCCATTACAAGAAATAGAGGTTCATGTATGGCAGATGATTCTTCAAACTCTTGGAGTTGTATAAATAAGTATAATGTTTCTAATTTTGCCTGAAATTTTTATAGAACTTGGCATCTTGATAAGGGTTGTGGACTTGGTTTTGGTTACAGATCTGATCCAAAGACCTGGTTTGGCGTTTTTGGATCTAGATTTCCCTGCAGATTTATATATAAAAAAAAGAGTACTAAGATGCTTAGTTTATCAGTTTTAAAGTATGCTAATGATTGTTACTCACCCTAGAAGATCTCGTGAATACAAACTTACCTGGATATTAGGGTGCTATGTCTTGCCTTACTAGGACCGACATACCAAGCCTCAATAGCATTTAAGAAATCCTTCACTACTGTGCATTGTGACATAATACGTGATATGTCCGACCCACTTTAGATTGCAAAAGTTATAGGCTAAGACCATTTGAATGCTTAAACTTCTCAAACCAACTCTTCTTCTCTCACTTGTGCTTCGTAATGTTAAGGCAATAGGTGCGTCGATTTGCAGGCCAAACCTTGATTCCATCTATCAATGAGAATATCTAATCGCTAGAACTTTTAGGTGAGCACAAGGTTAACAATTTACTGTTTGGTAAAGAGGCTTGAAGACCAGGGGTGGGCATCGGGCTAGGTAACCGACTGGTTCAGGCTCTATAAAACCAGCCCGAGTTGGTTTGACGGGCACAATTTAGCTTGGTAAGTTATTTAATATTATTTTTATTTTATTAATAATATATATTTTATTATTAAAAATATATTTTATATTAAAAATTTATTTTATATTTAACTTTTTTATTTTAACTGGGCTGGGCTGGGCTAAGCCGAGCCGGGTCCAGGCTTGGGTTTCGGGCATCGGGCTGACCTGAGCATGATGCCCTACTACTCAAGACACCCCCATTCTCCATGCCCCGTTTCTTTGTTCACCTGTCAAACAAGTGCACATAATAGAGGTCATTTGGTATGAAAAACATTATGTGAGTGACACATGAATCTGTGCTTCAGAAACAAGACAGATTCATGGAAAAATGGAACTAACATCTCATGAATATACCCTAATTTTGGAAACATATTCATGGGACACTCTCATATAGTCATATTGTCCCTTCTGCCAAACGGCTCTAGGGAGTCATTAGAGCTTTAATTTAGTGATATTTCTAACACCAGTATATATACATTTTTCCTTCGTATATTTTCTTTAAAGCTGATAAATCTAGATCATCATGGAGGACGAGAATGTGCATATTTGCGGGCGTGTGTAGGTGCTCCTCCAAATTAAACGTGAGAAAATTTGTCTTCCATTTTACCCCACTTCAATTTTTGAATACAATGATCATGAGCAGCACATTGATCGCTTCATTGATGCAAACACACGTTAATCATGGTATCTTATCATCCCATATGCCAACATCTATCTTTATCATGCTTGGAGAGCATAGCTCAAAAGAATAGGACGTGTTATGTGACATGCCTCTAGTTTGACCCACGGGACTGGGCAGAGTCGAAAATTTTTCATGAGGGAGGCCGAATTAATGTTTCTAAATTTTGTCTGGAGCCAAAATATGACTTTTTAAAATTTTTATATAGGACAAGTAAAATTTTCTAAAATTTACATATAATTTTTTTAATTTTTTTTTTAGGTGGGGCCAGGGCCCATGCGGCCCTGGGTGTAAGTTAAAGCACTTCAGAACTCACCGTTTGGTACTGAAGCAGCTCTAGATCCTGGAGACAAAGGAAAAGGAGTAGGAGGAGGAGGGCGCTTGGGCTCTCACTCGCGTAGTGGGATTAATCCTCATGCTCACCCAAATCTTTATCTCGCTACTTGATCTGCATGAATATGATAAAAGGGACTTAAATGCATGTATAACTTGGGAAACCGTAAGTAATTATCGTATGTTTCCATGAAATAATGAAAGAACTAGTAAAAAAGAAGTCATACTACTTTGACTGTTTTCTTTCGTACAACCTTACAAGAAAAGAAAGATGGTAGACTGGTTTTTACCGACCTGGCAGTTTGCTGACAATTTTGAGTCTCTTAAATTTATGAAAATTTCCATATTTTCTCTAAGTAAAACAGATAATACGAATGCAATGACGCCGGTGGACCAACTCATTTTTCTGTTCATGTGACAGCAAATATGAGGCCATGTGAGATGTGACTCGCGGCCCTGTTGTGGGGCTTCACTGGGGGGCACAAATGGGTCATAGTTGGTCAGATCTAGTGCTTATCGAATTTGACATAACTAGATCTCTTCTAGTTGCATTAATTGGATTCAGACATTGACATAGACCTGGGTTTACAAAAATAAATCCTGATCTAGAATGTATATGATCCAACATTTACATGTAATAAATCAGATCCAAGCCAGATGATAGCCTCGGATTCAGACTTCACATGAAACTGCATATGAGATCCAAATCCAATTACTATCTGGATCTTTACACAGATCTTATCAAATAGATCTGTAACTGGCTTTATAATAGGATAACACCAACAACCCATCGACTTCGACCCTTAAAAGGGGTGTAAAAATATTTAACAAGAACGCTGCCTTCTTTGAAACGTGAACCAAAAAATGGACATGATCATGAAACACAGTGTTCCAGAGAATCAGCATTTTACTGACGGCCGGAAAACTCGATAAAAGAGGAAACAATGTCGGCAAAGTTTTTACCAACGTTTAGAAAGGTCGTCAATGGAGAGAATGTTGGTGAAAACGGCCATCCATATTTCCGTGCCACGTGTCGATATCTTCACCGATGCATTGGAAACGTAGATAAATACAGGACGTAGATAATAATTTTAGCGATGAGAAACTTGGCGTCTGTAATAATTTTTGTCGACACTCTCCCGGACGTTGATAAAAGTTTTGATCGATACTCTTAAATGTCGGTAAAAATTTTTATCGACACTCTTGAATGTCGGTAATACTTTGACGTTCAATCCAACATCGATAATATTCTTTATTGACACACTTCCATGCATAGGTAAATATTTATTATTTTTTTTCCAATCTATAGTTGAAATTAGTACAAAAAATTTCTTTATTTTTTTTCATATTGATTTTTAAAAATATGTTCATTTATATATAGCACTGCCCCTTAAAGTGAGAGCATAAATATATATATATATATATATATGTGCACGGGTGAGGTGCCGGTCAGTCCAAAATTCCTACCACCACCATTGAACCGAACACACGACCCATACAAGAGTTGTGTCTGCAATGCTGTTGCCTACAGGCCCTATGGCTACAGTTTGAAAATCGATTTTATAATTGTCTTTTCAAATTTTAATTGCATGAATATAATTCGTTTGATTTTATCCCTATAGATACGTAGTCTCTAAAATGAATTTCTCAGATTTATAAATTGGATTAAATTTTTGTTTTAGGATTTTATCTATACTAAGTTAAACAATCTATTGAGATGTGGGTCTAAATGGCTAAATCACATTCATTCAATTAAAAGGAAACAGGGATTCATCTTTCAAGTGTGACATAAACATGATCTTACAGACTTTTGGAGTTGCAAACAAGTAATTTGCTTTTGGTTTTAAGGGAGTTTGGTTATATGTCATTCTTGATTTCGATATCTTGGGATGCTACATCCACCGCACTTCGACTTGCAGATTGGTGGACTCCTCTTTGCGGCACAAAGAATTGATGTCTCAAAGATTTGAAAAAGAGACTGGCCACCTACCAGCTCTTATCTTGTTTGTTGCGCCAAGACCTTCAAAGAATTTTAAAAAATTACTCATGTCGACAGAAACAAAGGAAGAAAATTATTCCCACCAATAAGATTTCAAGAAAAGAACTTTCGGTCTACTTTCCATGGAAAAAGTTCTGTTGAATTCTATCATCTCAGGCAGGACTTTTCCTAAAGTCGCGTGGGGCTTGAAACACTTGGGAAGACAAGTAGTTGGAATTTACTTAATAAAAGGCCCAATAAGTCGCACATGTTCCTCCTCAATGGAGACTTTGAGGAAGATCTTAAAAGGAAAGGAATTATTGAATTAAAAGTATAGGAATTATTGTATTCACGTGCTTTCCTTTAAGAAGGAAATCTGATGACTTCTTCTTGAACATGTTAAACTTCAAACATATTCTTATTTATATTCTCAGCATTTCAACTATTTTTTGGTGAGCTTTGTCATTTAAATTGGTCTTTCTGCAAGTATAAAGAGTAAAAGTATATTTTTTTCAAAAGTCAAAATGACATTTAATCAATAAAAATTTCATATCTCAAAAAAAAAAAAAAAAAAAAAACTTCTAAACTGACAAAGACTTCTATCACGCCTCCTCTGCCCTTAACATGGGGCTCCATGTTTTGCTATTCTAGAGAGGAACACTTTTGATATTTTGTTTTACAAAATTATATTTTGGTGATTTTAAAAAGTTTTTTTTTTCGCTTCACAAGAAAGGGGTCTTCTGTTTCATTTCTAAGACATTTTTGCCATGTTAAAGCTTTAGCACGCTGCCGCGTGTTAGATCCCGAAGATGTAAACATGCTCCCATCAAACCTCATGTATCAAAAGGCTTGGCGAGCGGCTGAACTGAAGGGTCATTCGCGAGACACGATCATATAAAGAAAAATATTGCAATAAGGTGAAAAATAACAAAATCAACTCTCTCTCTCTCGATATATATATATATATATATATATATATATATGCCTTAAGGATATGTTGATGCAAACTATATATCAAATTGATCATTTTTTGGGGGTTTAATAGTCTTTTTATAATAAACAAAAATGAATGGCTCTCATAGCTTTGCTAATAAAAAAATCAACATTTTTCATAAAAACAATTTGATTCAAAGCATTTTTTATATTAAAATAATTTTTATGAACATATTAGGATGTTTATATTTTATTTAAAATAAAGTTTTAACAAAAATTTAAAGCTTTTACCAACTTCTCTTTCTCTTTATATATATATATATAGTGATTGATAGGTACCCTACCACTTGGATAAGGGATAAAAACTAGACCTCTTAAACTTATGGGTTTAGGGTTTAGGGATAAAAAGTGTTTAAAACAAAATATGAGCTTCTTAATGTGTTTAAGAGTACTGATTTGCTATAAATAATAGGTTAGTTCAAGTCATTTTTGTAAAAAACTTGATCAATGTACTACCAAAATTTTGATGTTCCGCGAGTTAAAAAAAACATTATTTAAGTAATAAACAAACTAACTTAATGAAAGTTTAAATCAAATTACTCTTAAGATTATATATATAAGGTTAGATTAAAAAAAAATCAATAGGTCTGGTTTTTTACCCAAATGGTTTGGTTTTTACCAATTATATATATATATATATATAATGGCAATTATAGCTCTTTAGAGTCACCCTACCATCTAGTTAGCGTAATCCATTTGAAGCATATGGATGGTTAAGTGAAAAGTAAGAATCAAAGGTGTGGTGTGGATTAATACTAAAGGACAAAAATAACTATCATGCTTTTTATTTTTTTTTTCTTTCAAAGTATTCATCATGTTAGATTAGACAATATTGATTATATAGTTGGGTGCATCTAAAAAGTCCTTTATATATATATATATATATATATATATATATATATATATATATAAACAATAAAAAAAAGTGATAGATATTTTATCATTTAGTATTAACTTTCATTTTTTTAATGTTCTCTTCAACCATCCATCTTTATAAAAGTTTTATTGGAGACTAATGGGTCAGGGACAAAAACTTAAACCCCTTAAATATGATATTAAGTTGATCGTTTTTAGTTTAGATTTTAATAGTGTTTTTATAATAATTAAAAAATAAATGCCTCTCATAACATCGACATTTTAATAATAAAAAAATAAGCTACTTTCATAGAAACAACTTGATCCAAAATATGTTTTATATCATAATAGTTTTTGTAAATATATTATGATGTTTATATTTTATTTAAAATAATCTTTTTACCAAAAAATTAAAGGGTTTATTTAGAGCTTCATCACCATGCCTTGCAAGGAGAGCGCGATCAGGAATCTGGCAACGCATGAATGAAATTGTGAACACGTTTCTATCTTTACTTGGTGAAGAAGGAAACGGTTTCGTCGGCTGGGCTGGAACAGAGGAAAAAAAAAAATTCAAGGCAGTTTGAAAAATTTCAAGAAAAAAAAAATCATATGCTTTCGTGGGGACAAAAAAGAAAGTTAGAAAGCCCCTACCAATCTCATAATAACAAAGAATGAACAATATTTCAGCTTTTTTTTTTTTAAAATTCAGTGTTTGATGCGCATGTGTATTGTGGGGATAAATTTGTCTAAAAAAAATACACCTTGAAATAGTTTTCTTTTTCATCAAACACTTTCTTAAGATAACTGGTTCAATAAAGTGGCAGAACCAGTCTTTTTTAACCAAGAGGCACCTGACTCATGAGACCACATTTGGTATGGACGTTTTCTAATTTTTGAGTCATCAAAATGTTATTATGAGCTCTTTTAATAAAATTTTTAGTACATGAGTCAATTACGCAAGTAAGTTATTTGTACATATTAGACAAATCGGGTCTATACTAACTAGGTAGGTATGTGATTGTTATGTTGTTATTAAATTAAAAAAAAAAAAAAACTCTACCTTTGTCTACCTTTTGAGTTTAACTGTTTATGATTTTGGAGTGTCAGCTTTAATTATGTCTACATGTCCCATGACATGGACCCTTTCTATTATTAAATGAGACAGCAAAAACAAGCTTCAGTAAGGGGCATTTGTGCATTTTCCGAAAGTGCATAGGCTTCTTTCATCTATTTTCAAAAAGTGTGTGTGTGTGTGTGTTTTTTACTTTCGTTTTATAAGCAGAATTTAGTTTTATCATGGAGGGTCTTGTGATCATTTCACAAGGTATTTTAACCCAAGGGCATCAGTTTCCATCCGGCCTAGTTTTTTTGTGGGTTTAAGTTACGGTGCTTCCTCGTTCAACCTTTATATTATCATGGGTTGTGGGGTTTACGTGAGAAACGGCTTTTTTTTAACGTCACAATCAATCAATCATTTGTTTGATTGATTAATTAAAAAAAAAAGTAAAAAGTTTGTTTTGGTTGCAAAAGAAAAAAAATGAAAATGAAAATGATTCTCTTGTAAATAATATAAATTTTATTTATTCATTTCATTTTTATTCAAACAAACTTTATAATTACCTATTTATTTTACTTTCTTTTCATTTTCCATTTTCTTTTCCTCAGTTTCTTTTTTTTTTTCATTTCACCCCCTCCCTTTCTTTTCTTTTCCTTTCCCTCCATGTAAGTAAGTATTAATTTTTGAATTTTTTTGTCAACTAATATATTATTTTAAATTTAACAAATCAACTCTTTCTAAATGATTATAGACCTCTGTCATCACCGTGACTCAAATAGGGTTGCCGTTCACTCATCAGTCATCAGGTGTTTAATTTGTGAACTAAAAAAACAGGAGTTGACAAAATTAACAAATTTAAAATCCAGTTTTGAACGAGAAACCAGGCCATTGAATTCAACCAAATACTCTTCTAGATATGATCAACAGACAACAGGAACTGAAACATCAGGACTTGTGGGGCATAATCTTCCGCCATTGCGACCGTTTGAACTGCGTTAAAAAAAAAAAACTGACTTAGAATACATCTTCCCGGACATTTCTTTCTTCGTGCTACCAGTGAACGCGCTTGGCCAGTAGCTTCTAGAATATGAACCTGTTGAGTTATAGAGAAGTGATGTCACGCCGTTCGTAAAAGTTGGCATCTTCTCCAACAGAAAACAGTAATAAATATATATTTCAAGCTTGGAATCTGTCCTGCCACGGTGCAGGAGATTGTTGAATTGAGGCCCACGAAGTTTCAGAAGCCAAAAAAAAATTTCCATGTGAAAAAGGGTCAGACTAACGAATCTTGTCTCTTCTTAGCTGTCTAGATTTTCCATGTTGGTATAAATGAGGGACCTGCACTGCCATTTTGCTCGAGGAGGTAAACCGTCTTTGTTTGCGCGAGTACCTGTGAGTTCTTCTGTTACAGCGTCTCGCTCAAGGTTGGAGGTAAACCATCTTTGTTTGTGCGAGTACCTGTGAGATCTTCTGTCATAGCGTCTTGCTTAAGGTTGGAGGTTGGGGAGATTGCAGAAAGGTATACCATCTTTCTTTGTGCAAGTTCCTCTGAGTTTTTTGTTATACCTTTTAAAATTTTTTTAAGGTTGTAGATTGGGGAGATTGCAGAAATGTAAACTGTATGTGTTTGTGGGAATGCTTATGTATTCTTCTTTAATACCATCTTCACCCTGTGAGTCACTGTTCAGTTCTTCATGTCTGTTTTTTCATATTTGCATTTCTTTTCAGCATCTCTTTACAGGTTCATCCATCTGGATTTGCCTATCTACGCTAGTTATTTTTGTGCTTCAACTTTTCTAAGATTTTCCTCTGAAATTTAAAAATATAAAAAAACTAGTATGTCGTTGATTTTTCTAAAATCCTAGAACGCCTACTTTGTAACATGATGATTTGGTAGTGTATTTTAGCACAAAAATTATGTAGAGATCGTATTCCTGGTGCTAAATTTCAAAAAATGGAATAAACTCTTTGAAAGTTAAAATCCTATTGTGGTTAGGAGAATTAAGTGCACTCTAATTGCCCTTCCAATCATATTAGTCTACCCTTCTTCATATGGGAAGTTGGAACCTTTTATGGACAGCAATCTTCTGAAGAGCGGAACGTGGTTGGCTGTCAGAGCCTCTGAGGGAACCACAAATGGACACCGAAATGGGGCATGTACCGGTTCACATGGTGTGGGGAGTGTGAGTCTATGAGCAGTAGCTGCCCATACGGCAGAAGAGACAAAGCAAACTTTCTTCTTTAACAGGGTACCCTCAAGATCTCCCCGTTATTCTTCCAAATGTAATGAATATCCCTGATTGTTCTCTCATACAAGAGCCAAGGACGCGAAAGATTTAGATTCTTGGTCCTCTTTTTCATCATCTCTTCAAAGATTTCTCTCAAATTAGTTTCAGACTTTTCTCCCTGTGGGTGGTCTCTTTTTGCAGCATTTGATCCATGGATGCGGTTGAGATCTCTGCTGAAGCGAAATGCGAATGCTTGCTTTTTGGTGAGTTCTCTTCCTTTCTCTCTCTCTCTCTCTTTGTCTCTCTCTGTCCGAGACTCTTCTGAAGCCACAGGATGCACATAAATGACTTGGTATAAGAAAGGGTAGATCTCTTGCTGTTCTTTTCATTCTTAGGGGCTAAAAAGTAGAGGGTATTTTGGCTTTCTCGCAGTTCTCTGAAATGTTTTCCTTGGTGCAGACATGGATGATACACTCTACCCCATGAGTACAGGCCTAAATGTGGAATGCCGAAGAAACATAGAAGGTAATTTCCTTTTTCTTCTTCTGTCTGTGTATGACTCCTAATCGCTTAAACCCTTACCTGACTTCAACCATTCTAATAGATTTGGACATTTACTTTTACTGCGAGTCCTTCGTTTTACTCTAGTTCTAAAATAACTGGGTTTTCTTTTCTATCAACTATGGAGTTGATTCCTTTATTCTTTTCCCAACTCTGGACATGAAATGTGAAAAATTTTGACTGCAGAGTACATGGTGGAGCGTCTTCATATGGAAGAGAAAGAAGTGCCAAGGATGTGCGTAGAACTCTACGAGGAATATGGCACAACAATGGCTGGTCTCAAGGTATAAATGCTTCTTCTCTTCCTTAATCTGCAACCGTGTTTGGTCTGAAAAACTGAGCTGTGGTTTTCTTGTGGAATCCTGCCTATTTTGAAGATTTAAATAAAATAAATAAGAAGCACATAATAAAATTTCTGCTGACATTTATAGAAAAAGGTGAGAATCACTTACATAACTGAGAGGGAAAGAAAAAGGAGGCATATCAAGGGACCTTAAATGCATTATCAGAAGTCTATCCATGGATTTTTATTTTTTGGATGAGCCATGATAAGATAAAAACATGTTCAACGTTGTGCTTCCATTAGATCTTTATTTCCAGTGGTTTGAATCTGTGTTTCTTTCTCCTTATCTGTGCAGGCTTTGGGTTTTGAATTTGACAATGATGACTTTCATCAGTATGTTCATGGCAGACTGCCTTATGAAAATCTTAAACCAGACCCTGTTTTGAAGACCTTGCTGCTTTCAATGCCACAGCGCAAAATGGTATGTGGATGCCTAGCCCTAGTTTTATTTTGTATGTTAGCAGGAAAAAAGTATAAGCTTTTCTGTAATCTTGATTATAGTTAGGGAAATTCTTTTACTTGCTCTGTTCTGAATCTAATAAAACCAACTTTGCCAATCTGAAATTCTATAGTCAGAACGACTTTGGCTTAAGACAGTTTCCGTCCTTCCAGTCCCCACTTAAAGAAACTTCATGTTGTAGCTGTGGTAAGTCCAAAAAATGTGCTGTGCAGGGAATGGTTTTGGCAAGCTTCTCTGGAATTGCTTCACTAAACATCATGGACATTCCTTGCATCAGTAGGAATTTAAATTTTGAGAACGATGATTTGATCTATTAAGGCTGAAGTTGTGTAGTTATTCTTTTGAAATAGACCTTCATATTCAGTAAGGTCTATCATCCTTATGAGGTCTTGTTAATTGTTTCTAAAGATCTCAAGAAAATGACACTAGGACCAAGTTTGTTGGATTTATTAGGGTAGGCATTGGAAAGTCCTTGCAAGAATGTGTATCTTGCATGTTCCGCCCAACCTTCACCACATAGTTAAATTTCTTGCTGGTTCATCTGATATATTACAAAAATTTAGGACATAATAACCTCAATCAAGAGCTACCATTTTGCAGATTTTCACCAATGCAGATAAAGCCCATGCTGCAAGAGTTCTTCGTAGGTTAGGACTAGAAGGCTGTTTTGACAGAATCATATGCTTCGAAACACTTAATCCTTCTGAAATTCAGGCTGCTTCAGACAGTTCTTTCCTCCTTGAAAATGAAAAAAACTGTGCCCATTCAGACGATTCATCAGCATCTGAAAGCATTGAATCAACTAAAAGAAGATGCCCACGCATACTTTGTAAACCATCCATAGAAGCATTCCAGGCTACGATAAACATTGCTGCCATCAACCCTGAAAGGACTGTAAGTTTTTCCAAAATAAGTTTACCAGATCAGGTCTTTGGTTTTTTTCTTGTAATTTATGTTATAACTGATACAATTTTCCCACTGCAGATTTTCTTTGATGACAGTGCCCGAAATGTAGCCTCAGCCAAGAAAATTGGTTTTACTACTGCAATAGTAAGTTTTTAATCTCTGAGACATTTATACAGAATCTGCCATTTTGGACACACAATGCTACCTTGGAAATGAAATTAGATTTTTTTTGAAATTTCATACTGTTGTTTGTGGTTCAGCCACCACCACCATATCAGGTTTCTTGGGCACCTCTATGGTGACTATATCTATGACACCATGCATTCTTTTCACTAACTTCTCTTATATGACAGGTGGGCAAAGAAATGCTGGTGCCTGGTGCAGATTTTGCTGTCAACAGCATTCATAACATCAGGGAAGCATTAACTATGTTACGTGAGCATGGAAAAGAGGAACAGATAGAACAAGTTCTTCCACCTAGAGGAGTTGAAACAGCAGTCCTTGCATAAGTGTTTTGTATGACCTTACTAATTTTCATCAAGTGAAAATAGTGCTCTTGCAGTTTTTAATCATTTGGAAAGGAAACTTTCTGTGATTCCTATACCAAGGATAATTTATAAGAAAGTATTTGATCAGTTTCTAATTAATCTTGTATGGTGCCACATAATGTTATAACTAGAAAAAAAACTCAGAAAGAGAGAGAGAGAGAGAGATGTTGTAAAAAGCTTATCGTAAAGACGTAAACTGTATCGGTCTGACTTTAAGATACACTGTATCGTAAAATATCGTACCTGTATCGTATTTTTTTTAAATTAATAAAAAAAATAATTTTTTTTGAAAAAATCATAAAGAAATAGTAAAAATTAACGAGTCGTAACTATATAGTGTACTGTATGATATAGGTGGTGTATTATATTGCATTTTTGAAATGCAATGATATGTATCATACAATACGCCTGGTATCGTACCATACTGAAAGAGAGGTGCTTTTGATTGCCTTTTAATAGAAGCATGAAATCATACGCTTCTCGCATACTTTTAACTGTACTAGAAGCCTTCATGCTTTCAGACATCGCCCTAAACTTCTGTTGATGAAACTTTTGCAGTGAAAAGTTAAATATAGGCAGACCTTTAATTGGTTACTACTATCCTCGAGATGTCCATCAGAATATCCCTTGGGGCCATTTGATGCGCACGAGAAAACAAGTCATCGGTAGATTCTTATGGTGAAATTTAAATTATTTTTTAGCGCATTAAATGCACCTTAATTTTCTGCCTTGAAGGACTTGATCAGACTGACAATCCTGACACAGCCCTTGTGTCCAAGACCCCAAGGGCAAGAGGAATCGAGGGGCTTTCATGCGTGTTAACCTCCTCCTGTTTTAGAACCCAGATCCCACCTATGCGCATGAGGCAGAAAACCATTATCTGGAAATATTCATCCCGGCCAGCATGCACAAGCGTAAATTAGAACTAAGAACAAAAAATTACTTTTGCCCCATTCAAGGAAATTATTTCCAGATAGTAAAATCGTGAAAAAAATTCTATGAGACTATGACCATCAGATCGGCCCTTAGATATGTCCGCAACTTGTGTTCTCACAAGAAGCCTCAAAATTGTCATTCCTATCTTAGTATATTTTTTCTTCTGGGTTCAGATCCAAAAGAATCTAGCTTACTGGACTGGACTGCGCCTTAAATGGGCGAACATGGGCCGATCTTCACGAGTGTTGCCGCTGTTGCGCTGTCATGTGGGCAAACGTGGTTCGAGCTTCATGAGGGCCATTTCTAATGCAAGGCCAAGAAGTTAGAAATGTACAAATCGCGTAAGTAATAACGTGTTTTTTTTTTCATCTCATTTGATCATTGAACATCCACGGAAATGGCCTATGCAACGTATGTTTTTGACGGCCATTTCCATTGCGATGATTCATGACGTTTTGATATGCATGTTAGATCTAACCCTCTGAATGTAGCTTGTTGGATCCTACCTACCCATCTGTTCAGTTGATCTAGCATTTTCAGGTTGTGAATTATCCTATTTTGCCATGGACTGTTTCTCTTGGGTTTGTATGCCACCAGAAGCGAGTTGATGCTGTGTTTCCCCTGCTCCGATGGACGGAAATGCCTGAGGGAACAATGGGTGCAGCGGTTCCCCTTCACCGAATCAACACCATTCTCTGTCTCCTCCGACGGTGCACCACCTTCCAAACCCTTCAGAAAATCCACGCCCAAGTCTTCTTGAATGGCTACCAACAGAACATATCCATAGCCACCATGCTGGTCAACCTCTATGCTCTCTCTGTCTTCGGCAACCTTCAGTTGGCTTGCTTGATTCTGCAGCAGCTCCGCAAGCCGAGCATCCACATCTGGAATTCCATTATCAGGGCCTTCTCCCAGAGCTCATCCCTCCCTTTGGAAGCAGTCTTTAATTACAACAGAATGGTGTCAGCCTCTTTCTCCCCCGATAAGTACACCTTCTCCTTCGTGCTCAAGGCCTGCACTAGAGCTGGCCTGGTGCAGAAGTGCAAGGAGGTCCATGCATCGATTATGAAACGCGGGTTCTCCGCGGACGTCATCGTGCAGACGAATATGCTCCGTGCTTATGCAGGAAATTCTTTAATACAGTGTTGCCGCCAACTGTTCGACGAAATGCCTCGGAGAGACGTCGTTTGCTGGAATGCCATGCTGGCTTGCTATTCACAGGCTGGGCTTCACGAGGAAACATTGCAGACTTACGCAGAGATGCTGGATGCTGGAGTTGCTATCGACGAATTCACACTAGTCAGCTTGCTTTCTTCATGTGCCCATGTTGGTGCTTTGGAGCTTGGTGAGCAGATTGATTGGTTTGCTCGAAAAAATGGGTTTCTTGATAACATTTATGTTGGCAATGCCTTGATCGATATGTACGCAAAATGCGGGCGCATTGCAGGAGCTAGCCATGTTTTTGAAGGCATGCAGCACCGGGATGCCTATACATGGAATACACTGATTGTTGGTTTGGGTACCCATGGCTGTGGTGACAAGGCGATTGCAGTTTTTCAGCAGATGCGTGCTGCTGGATTCGAACCTAATTCCATTACCTTCCTTGGGGTGTTTTGTGGATGCAGCCACCAAGGTCTAGTTAAGGAAGGGGAAGAGTACTTCATGAGAATGAGCAGTGAATTTTGTTTGCAGCCTGATATTAAGCATTATGGGTGTATGGTGGATCTCTATGGCCGTGCAGGCGAACTTCAAAAGGCATTTGAGATGGCTCAAGAGATCCCAGCTGGTGCTGGTGCTAATGCTGATGCAATAATATGGCGGACTCTGCTTGGTGCCTGCAGGATTCACAAAAATTTGAAATATGGTGAAATCGCAATGCAGAATCTAATGCAATTTGGTGAACATAATGCAGGGGACTGTGTTCTTCTTGCTGGAATCTATGCTGATAATGGTAATACCCAGGGAATGGCTAAGATGAGGAAGATGGTTAAAGACCAGGGGATTAGAACAAAACCTGGATGGAGTTGGATAGAAGCTGATGGTGGTGTTCACAAGTTTGTTGTAGGGGATCATTCACACCCAAGTTCGAAGGAGATTCATGAGAAAGCAAGAGAGATCATGTGCAGAATAGGATATAGTGAACAATCTTCTGGGCCAATGTTTACGGTGTACTCGGAAGAAGACTGCATTGAGAACTTGGGCAATTATCATCACAGTGAGATGTTAGCCATTGCTTTTGGTTTGTTAAGGACACCAGATGGTGCGACGCTTCGGATAGTAAAAAATTTGAGGGTCTGCAGGGACTGTCATGCTAAGACCAAACTAATCTCAAGGGTTTTCAACAGAGAAATAACAGTTAGGGACAGGGTCAGATTTCATCATTTTAAAAATGGACTTTGTTCCTGTAATGATTATTGGTAAAACGCTTACAGATTTTGTATGTAAAATTGTTACTTGTTAGCCATGGTTAAAGATACACATTGATGAATTGATTTGCTAACAAGCGCAAAACTTGGGATGGATTTTCAAACACGGTAACAAAGGGTTGAGTGCGTCAAATTATTTAAGATGTCTGAATTTGAAAATATCCATTGGAGAAAGAATGTGCAAAGAATTCTCATCCCTGCCTTGTGGTTGAAGAATCCACTCTTACAGTGGTTTGAGATTTTGTGATAAATGCTCTTTTTTTTTTTCTTTTTTCATTTTTTTTAACCAGGACTAGCAGCTCTATGTTCATGTACATGAGAAAATAGGTTAATATTATTCAAAATATATTTACAGGTTTCTTTCTTTTCAAGAAGTTGCCATTTTGTTAAAAAAAGAACTCCACTTTAACCTTAAAAGTTAATTTAGAACACAAGAAGACAATTAGATTCAGAAGTCAATTTACCACCCACCTCTAAGAGGGTGATAAAGGATGAACCTGGCAGGGGAGATCAATAAGTTCAAACAAAAAAACCCCACATTTCTGGATTTCCTAGTGTTGCTCTAAGTTTTTGCTACAATTGTCAAATAATCACGTTCATGGTACTCGAAACAAAGGCGTCCTTGGCCATGACTTAGTGGTATCCTCTACGAACTTTTCTTTACCCTTTTATTTTATTTATGTGTAAGTAAAACTTGAATGTGAGAACACATATTAGCCTCACGAGATGAAGATTGACGTTAACTTTTTATTGCGAAAAGAAAGAAAGTCTTGTTTTCAAAATAGCCAACTGAATTGGTGTTCCATGAGTGGAATTGTCTAAATGCATAATTTCTTGTTTTTTAGGCGTTGAAACTTCCATTGTTGGCATGGATACAGTTGCCTTTTAGGCATGTCCATGTTGCAGAGCTTATAGCTACCACCTAAAGATGGTTGCTGCTCTACAGATTTCATGATCCAGATATTTTCCTTTCATTGCATGACGTGCATGAATAATCATCGTCTTCTTACTAATGTTGATAGGTAGGATGAGATTTGTCTTTAATGATATACCCTTGTTGTTCTCAATTTGTTCACATGCTTGATTCCTTTTTCTCAGTTTAGGAATGGTGGGAAGTATTTGCTTACGCTACAATTTGTACAAATTATTTAATTATCTGTTCTTTCTTGTAAATGCTATTACGGATATTCATTTGAAAAGGGGTTGATTTTTATGTGCCTCAACTAGTGAATGCACATGTTTAATTCTGTTCTATAATTAAAACCAAGCTAGGCGCTAATTGTATTATTGTCAAGACTGAGATGGACTGCTGTGATATATCTTAAAGCAGAAAATGTAATATACAAAGTTGAAGATGCTATTGAGCAGTTGGTAAAAAAAAAAAAAAGCTCTTATGTCTTCATGTGATGCCTCAGCTAACAAGGTTTTATGTGTCCTCACTTGAACTACCGTACGCAAGAGAGGTTTGAGAGGCAGAAACTGTGAACTCTCGGCGTGCGACTCCTAATGACACTTGTGGATATGTTTCATTGTTTTTCCAAACTTTTATTTTTGTCACAAACCAACGTCACGCGGGTACATGGGTTTTGCCCACATACCCATACCGGCAGGGGCGGAGCTAGAATTCTTTTCAGAGGCGGGCCCAGGATTTCAGTTGCTAAAAAACATGTACAGTCGCACTGGTTTGAGGAAATAAAACAGTGTTTTTAGCTACGGTTTTCACCGTGCCTAACAATAAGTCTACTTAGCAAAGGATGACGGTCAAACATGGATATTGGACACATGTCTGGTTATATTCTGCGAACACATGTTATGATTTTTATCATCATAAGTGTCAATAAATAATTAACCAAGAACATGCCTCATATATATATATATATATATATATATATATATATATATATATATATATATATATATATATATATATATATATCTATATATATATATATATATATATATAAACCATACACTTAGGCCAAAAATAAAAACGATGCCGATTGATTTTTTTGTACAAAAATTATTTTAAATACAATATAAACAACTTAATATATTTATAAAGTCTATTTTGATATAAAACATGCATTGATTCAAGTTGTTTTAATGAAAAATGTTGATTTTTTTATTATCATGCTATGGGGGCATTCATTTTTTCTTATTATAAAACCACTAGTAAAGTCTAACGAATGATCAACTTAGTATATGTTTTACATCAACCCATTCTCTAAGATATTGGATATAAAGTTAGATTGCAAAAAATAAAAAATAAACACTTTAAAAATCAAAATCAAAGGGTATGTTCTTTATCCTTTGACCTAGGTGTCTGGTGTTTTCCAACTTGAATATGAGAAGATCAACTCAAGTACTTAATACATGATAAAACAAGCATAAACAACTTGAACCAAAGGCATGTTTGCTAGCCTGAGATTTCAGTAGTGAAAACTTTGTGAAAGCTTTCGCCGACACATAGAGGACATCGGTAAAACCGTTATTAATGACGTCCAGGAATAAGGCGTGGGTGAAAGGGCAAAATATATCAACGCACACACCAAACGTTGGTAATGTTTTGCCGGAAAGCACTTACACTGACGCACGGCATAATACACGTCAGTGAAAAACTTATTTTTCACCAACGTCTGTTTCTCGCTGTTGGTAGAATCAAATTTTCAACGATATGAATCTCGCACGCATCAGTGAAGGCCAATGTTCATATACGTCTTCATCCGGGCCTAAGCAAAAGTCAATTTTCATTTTCCCAATGCTCATATACCTCCTGGACGACTGTAATGGACTTTCACCTACGATCATTTTCCCATGCATCGGTGACTCCATGGTTTTTTTTTTTTGTAGTAACTGCAGACAGAAAATCAAAATTTAAATATCTGTGTTCCACTCGGGTTCTTGAAACAGCAAAAAAAAAACAACTTGAACCATTCCATGCAGCATTGTGAAGCCCAGGAACCAGTCCGGAGAGTGAATTGGGTCTTGAAACAAAATCAGTTTCACCGCACCGGTTCATTGTAGTAAAAACGGACCTCTTATATATATATATATATATGTATATATTGTCAAAGTAACCAATCCAGTCTACTTTCCAGACTATGGATCGGGTCTGACCAGGGAAAAAGCCAGAATTTTTTTGTCACAGGGACCAAACTATAAAATAGCTAGTATCCAAATGACTTATACCTATTAGATCACCCTAGACCTGGATGACCTACGACCATAACATAGAATTCAAAATTTAAATAGTCCAGACCCAGATTTAATGAACCAGATCCAGAATAATGACTCAAATCCAAATTATACTTCATAATTTTGGCTTACAAATAAAATAGGCCATAGTTGAAGAATTAGACAGCATTATTGGATCATTTTTTGTTAAAACAATTAGGATCTAAAATGGTTGTGGACCCAAATCCCAGATAAAGGTATAATACCACAAAACCAATGGGTTTTTTCTTTTTCCCACTTTCTTACAACTTGGACAAGGAGAGTTATGAGGTGAGCTCGAGCTCGACTCACTTAATCTCATGTCCCCTAATATATATTTTTTGCTTAAAATTTGCATGTTTTTGTTTAAGCCATTTTAAGTTTTTGAAATTACAAAAATAAGTATTAATGTTAAACGAGCCTAATCAAGCTTATTTGAGTTGAGTTCGTCCAACTCGAACTTGACTGGTTGACAAGCTCGAGTCATCAGTTAAGCTCGAACTCAACTCATTTAACTTACAAATTGAGCTGGGGTCAAGCTTAACCGAGTGAGTTTGAGTTCTATCAACATTCCAACTTGCAACGCCCCTTTTCATTCTCAACTTGAAGTCTGCAGAGGAATTAAACCTCATCAGAAAGCTGTGGTGTATGACAGCTAGGACGGTTCGGAAGTCTTAACATGTGTGAACAACAAGAAGAAGAAGATGAGGGAAGACAAAGTTAAGTGAAAGAGTTGGTCAACAAAAAAATGAGGACATATTAATGCAACATTTTAACAAATGTTTATATATCTATTTTAATTTTAAGACAAATTTATAAAACAGTTACAAATTATTCCTTTTACCAAACATGCCTTAAAAAGACTTTTTTTTGTTTTGTTTTGTATGAAGGCATTTTTTATAAAAGTCAAATTGTTAGCTAGCTCTTTTCATAAAGGTTTTTTTTTTCCATTTTTCAGTTAAACGGTATATTTTTGATATTTTTTCCCATTTGAGTTTTTTTTTTTTTTTTTTTCCTTTCAAGGTGAGTAATTACTTTTTCATTGCGTCGGTGAGAGGCCAAAGTTGCCCTCCTGTGTCTCTAGCCCCCGGGTTACACCGAACATTGTTTGAGACTTTTTTGTACCACAAAACCCTCTTGACTATGGGTCAGCCTTGTCATCTAGTCAACTACACCTCTCGAGATTCCATTTCAGTATTTAATTTAATAACTAAGGTCAAAAAAGGGTCAATTGCTCCCCATATTACCAATAAATAAATAAACAAAAAAACTATAATTTAATTAAGCAAAAATATAAAATTGAAGTTTTTTTTGTGTGTAGGAATAACAGGAGATTATGCGTTTGACTTATCTTCATGTAAAACTATTAGCTCTGCCACTCATGTCCACCAACACACTCAGTGTGCAATCTTCCTTTCTTGTTCTTTCTTGATAAATTTTCCTTTAGCAGCTAATACTTTGGATATAAACCTACAATGACCTTCACATTTATGATTTTTGTAATAACAGCTTAATTTTTTGCCGACAAATACCAAACAGGTGCTGCCTCGGGCTGAATCATGTTATTTGACAGCGTACATTTCAATATTTTTCCTTTAACGAAAACAATAGAAAAAACGTTGAAGATAATGTGTCAATTGTTATTCCGGGCTTGCAATTTAGCTTTAATTACAGGACAATGGTAACAGTAAGTTCTTCTTTAAAAGTGAAGCATTAAAACTGAAACTTAGTTTAAAAAAATAAAATACCAAATCCATTTTGAGAATATGGCAATCAAGTGATCTCTTATATGAAAACTTTCCTTTTATTATATATATATATTGAGCTCCGTAATTTTATAAATAAATGTTTTATTCACTCTTTCAAGCAATTTAATAATTTATTGTAAGGCGACCAGTCAATGACGCAATCAAACCCAGACTTGACGCAGTCAAACCCAAGCCGCCACCCCCGCCTTTGAATTCATCTTTTATCACCAGTGAAATGCTGGGCCAATGGGTTAGTGGTAGGGATGTTAATGGGAAATATTTCAAAAAAGTTGGATTGAGATTTAGATTTAAGAAATGACATCGAACTAGATTTGGATTTAAATTCAGTTGTAAATAAAATATTATATCGGATTGAGATCCTTTGGATTAGTTTCAAATAAATATCTTATATCAAAGGTCCACACAATTTGAAAAGTCGTTCCTTCACGTATCGAATGTTTGTGGTTCGGACATGATTGTTTAAAGTCAAAAGATGCAGGTTGGCTTTCTTTGAAAACTGTGCACCGTGGTTCAAAATAGACCAACAGTCGGTATATGTGCGCAATTGATTACGGTCGCTACGTCCGTTAGAGGCGTGCTTACGTCACAGTCCACATTACTTAAGCTCCGGACGGGCCTTTGCTTCAGCACACCTTCGCTATTCCTTCTCCATCTGTAAGGAGCCGAGAAAAATGGCGGATCCACTCCAACTGTTCCTGTGGTTGGTTACGTTCTTGGCGTGCGTCTACAGTTTTCGTCTCTTCTCCGTAAAATCCAGCAAGCTTCCGCCGGGTCCCGTGGGTCTTCCGATCGTCGGCTCCCTCTTCCAGGTTGGCACCAAACTCAATGAGTCCCTGGCGGAGCTTGCCAAGGTGTATGGGCCGCTGATGACGCTGCGGCTCGGCTTCAAAACCACGGTGGTTGTCTCCTCCGCTGAGATGGCCAGGGAGGTGCTGCAGAAGCATGATCAGGCCTTCGCAGGTATAACACTGCAAATGGGTGGAACCAATCAGCACGGTTCCAAGACTTAATTTGTCATTGAAGGAATCCCTTTCAGTCCATGGCAGCACAGCAATGTCCCTAAGTTTCTTTCTTTCCTTAGCTGCAAGGGCAGAGGCAAGTGTAGGTTCGAGCGTGCAACTGCTCACATAGGCCCAATTGACGTCTCATTCTTATTTTTTCATTCTCATAACTTTTTAGTATCCTTCAATTAAAAATTTCAATTTAGTATCCCTCAACTAAAAATTTCATACTTGCAGCAACCAATATTGGTAGGAGTTGTTGTCATGGAACGGTGGATTACGTACCATTTGAAGTTGGTTCGTGAAACACTGGTTCAACTTAGATTTGTTATATGCACAGGTTTGGGTTTGTGCATGCATGATATATACCCCTAAAAGTGGCCCACGCTATTAAAAGTGAGTCAAAAGTCCACATATCACGTACCGAAAGCTGTACATGGTGCACCCCAGCACAATTAGCTTTCCATCAAGTCTTCCTTAATTTTTGAGGTTCATTGCCCCATAAATATTCTTCATAGTGAATTAGATGAAATGAGCCAAAAGGCCTTTAGTCAATTAAGAAAGGGTCATTCCTTACAAGGGAAAAGAAGGAACTCAGTTCTTATAAAATGTTAAAAACATCCATTTTTTTTCAAAAATAGCCAAAATACCCTTCTAAGAAGCCTGTGCGAAGGGCCGTCCATTTGTCTATTTACTTACAGTGTTTTTCACAGTGGAAGTAGCGTGAGTAAACTATTCGATTGGATTTGGATGATTCAGATGCCATCTCCAAACCAATCCATGCATGTATGAAAACTGCGTACATGGGCATATCAATGGCACGGTTATTAGCAAAAAATTTTTATGAATTTGTATTATTGACATAAGAAATTCGTATATATATATATATATATATATATATATATAAAATGTGCATGGAGCCCAATTAAGTGATATATATCTGTGATCCTTATGTTCGCATCTTCGTTCGTAGGGCGAAGCGTCATGGACGCAGCTAGCCCATTTGACCACTCCAAGTGGTCGCTGGGGTTGGGACAGAACGGCCCGAGATGGCGAGAGATGAGGCGCATCTGCAACAATGAGCTGTTCACTCCCCGAAGGCTGGACTCACTGAGGGGGCTGCGTGAACAGAAGGTGCAGGAGTTGCTGCGCCATGTCCGAGAGGCTTGTCAAGGCGGCCAAGCAGTGAACGTCGGCGAGTGCTCCATGACGACCACTCTAAACTCCATCTCCAACACCCTCTTCTCCCAGGACACCATGGGCCTCGGCTCGGAGTCTGTCACCGAGTTCAGGGCATTGTTTTTGGACTTGTCCATCGCCCTTGGCTCGCCAAACATCTCAGACTTCTTCCCGCTGCTAAAGTTCATGGACCCACAAGGGATCAGGCGCCGAACAGAGGTCTGCCTCAAGCGGTTCTATGAGTTGCTTGATGAGATCATAGAGAAACGCAATACATTGGGTAGGGAAGAAAGGTGACTTCTTGGATGTGCTCCTCGAGCTGAGCACGAAGCCGGGGTCAGAGTTCAAAAAGGAATGCGTCAAGCCCTTGTTACTGGTATGGTTCGATAAGCTTCCCTTACTTTCTTCTCGTAGGTTGTTTTATGGAAGTCATGCGAGACCCTAAAAAAGGAGTAGCATAGTTAGTCGGTCGGTAAGCTGTGAAAATCCAATTTTTTTAGTTTGATTCATGTGAGTGTTATTTTTCTAAACTATAAAAAATGAACTTGTGACACTCTAATTAATGAGTATACTTCTTCCCACTTAGGTTCCAATGTAGACGTTATAAGACTCAATTCTAAACTACAAAGAATGGATGTGTGGCACTCTAGTCCATAAGCCTATTGCTTTTCACTTTGGTTTAACTATAACCTTAAACTAGGAGAGTAGAGTACTGAGAGGTTTTAACCTTTGCACTAGAAGTTAGAGGACACCATGAATATGTGGATCTAATCTTATTCGAATTGAAAAGAAATATTAATTTATAAATTGATCATTCATGATTGGCTCAAGCAATTCTATGCAACAGGAAATGTTTCTTGCCGGCACTGACACAAGCTCCAGTACTATTGAATGGGCAATGGCTGAACTGCTCCTCAACCCTAAAAAAATGGAGATCCTACGTTTGGAACTCAAACAGATCATCGGCGAAGATCGTGTGGTTCAGGAGACAGACATTCAACAACTCCCTTACTTGCAGGCAGTCGTGAAAGAGACCCTGAGGTTGCACCCACCAATTCCCCTTCTTGTCCCACATAGAGCGGATGCCACCACAAAGGTCGGCGGATTCACCATCCCGAAACATACGGCAGTACTCGTCAATGTATGGGCGATCGGCCGTGACTCCACCTATTGGGAGAACCCGACGGCTTTCTTGCCGGAGAGGTTTCTGGAGTCGGATATAAATTTCAAGGGGAAGGATTTTCATTTCATTCCTTTTGGATCAGGAAGGAGGATGTGCCCCGGCTTACCTTTGGCCATCCGCACTGTTTATCTAGCGCTCGCTGCTCTCATCCATTCTTTTGAGTGGAAGCTTCCAAAAGGGATGTCGCCAGAAAAACTTGACGTCGAGGAGTACTTCGGGATTGGCATGCGCAAAGCTGTGCCTCTGCTGGCTGTTGCCACTCCTATAGCAACGTGAAGTAAATCAAATAGATATACAAGTGACTTTCTTGGTTAGATCCAAATATCTATGTAATATGCATGGGAAGTCCTAAAAGGAAAATTAATCTTTGGACTAACTTACACTATTGTAGTGAAAATTTCAATATCCTCTGGTATTATTAATGAAAGCACAAGCTTTGTTTGTGGTTGTTGAATATTTGGCGTCCAGTTAAATTATAATATGAAAGAGATGACGCTGATGCTTCCACTCTTTTGGATGATAAGTCCCCCCATCGATTACAGCCAATCACACTTCCGCTGTAGCTCAACCTCCTGTCATGAAGTGTCATGTGCCTTCATCTTTTTGTGACCAATGGTATTCAATGGGTATGTCTCACATCTATCTCAGCCAATTATATATAAATATATATATATATATATATATAGTCCCTCAATTCAAAATCTTCCATCAAAACCAAGGTTGTCTATGTGGACGGAGATGAATGACTCTTATTATTATTATTTTCTTAAATCCTACTCCTCACCTACCACTGTTGGAAGCTGATGGAGCTTTGCCAAAGGGAAGGGGGAGGCCCAACAGGTTCCTCCCCGATCCCCCGATCCCATAAGTGGCCCAGCAGAGCCCTGGCGAGCCAGACGGCTACAGCAAAGGGGACCTACTGGTGGGGTGGTGAGGAAGGAAGAAGGCGAAGAGAGATAGAGAGAGAAAAGGGAGAAATGTGGGTCATAAATTAGACAGTTCAGATTTGATGTCTCATAATATCCACTTAAATGTGGAGTCACCATTGAGTATTCACGCACACACACACATATACAAATAAATAAATAAATAAATAAATTATATATATATATATATATATATATATATATATATATATATATTAGATGTCAAACATTAACGTATGACTAAAAATAAAAATCAATTGTTAAAATACCATGAGCCATTACTGTACTATAAATTATTAATAATATAACTATTTTTGGGTAACATGTTCTTAAATTTTAGTCACTTTTGTGTGTTTGTGTGTGTGTGTGTATATTTATCTATGACTGAATTCCTTCAATCGTATGTTCACTGCTCACACAAGCATCAAAAGGCAAAGGCAGGTACGAGTTACGTGTGGCAACTGCCCACATAGAGCCCAAAAGCTTATTGTGTTTATGTTGATATTTCCTAACAATTTTTTCACTTATGTACTGATACCCCTTAAGAACTTTAAAATTTTATACCTAGTGTGTACGTGAGTGTGTACAATCAATTCATCTGGACTCTATATATGTAGCTGTTTAATGGACAACCCACCAGGGTCTTCCATTATTTGATCGGACTGCCTTTAGAGTTGCCTATTCCCCACTCTCTCTCTCTCTCTCTCTGTCTCTCTCTCTCTCTCTCGCAGGATGATCACCCTTCCCTTCCTCCCTCCACAATGCCATTCTCTCTACGATATCAGGATTACGATGGTCACCAGAGACAGAGATGCCTGATAGCTTGGAGAGAAAGTGGGGAGTGAGAGAGGGAAGCTGGTTATATACGCTGCCTCCATGTATGTAATTTCGTGCGTCATTTTAAGTAGTAAAAAAAAAACCCCATGATTAATACAAAAAAGGAGTCTTTTGTAGGGTAAAAACAAAAACAATAAAAAAAGATTTGACGATTGGATAAAAGTAAAATATGTTAGTCCGTATATGCATATCATTATAACCAATATATCCATTTAAACAGTAAAAAAGTGTTTTCAATTTTTGTTCCTCTTATAGTGTTATCTCATTATCTCATAAATAATTTATTATCTAATAAAAATTTTACTATCTCATCAACCACTTGTCTCGAACATTAACTCGGAAGCTGAATCAATGCCAAGGTTGGTAGAAGGCGATATTGCTAATCTGTTCCTTTGGGCAGATCTCATGAACAATCCTATGTAAATCATCATTGAACCAATTACGTTTCTCCTTCTTCATTGCCATCACCTTCTGAAATGAGATATTACATGCTCCTTCTCTTATATTTATGAATATAATGCAAATTGTTCCCGCTATACCACATTTAATGCACGCGCTTGTGGCAATAGATATCACAGTGGTGCGTTTCTATTTCTTGTGCTACTGATGAACATGCGATAGTGTAGAGGAATGTTGTTCGGATGTTGTGTGTTGTGCCTTATCAACCGCATACATTTAATGCATCTACAACAATTGATGGCATTATTAAATGCAGCCGAAAGGGTATCAGAAACATCAGGCGGTAGTACATATTGCATCTTGTTCCCTCTCAAAAAACCAACTGGTATAGCTGAATGTGTGTGAGGTAAGCAACCGATAAGCAGTAAAAAGTGTTTTCGATTTTTTTTCGAGTGCCTATCGTATCCTTGTAAACATGATTTTATTTGAGGATATCGTAGAATTCTGTCACAGTATGATCGAGAATAATCTTATTTTTTGAATCCTATTTTTTGATTGACTACAAACAATATTATTTTGGTTCATGTCAATGGTTTTTGTTTTCTTCTTCTTTGTCTGTGCTTACCCACTGGCCCTCCTCTATTTATGAATATAGTGCAAATTGTTCCTGCCATGCCATATTTAATGCACCCGCATGCGACAATAGAATACATATTGCAGTGGTATGTTTCTATTTTTTATGCTTTTGATCGGCACACGATAGTGCAGAGGAATGTTACTCGGATGTTGACTGTGTATGTTACCAATTGTGTCCATTAATGCAGTTGCAACAATTGACAGCTTCATCAAATGTAGTCAAATGGGTGTCAAGAATAGCAGGTGATAGTACATATCACATGTTGTTCCCTCTCAAATAATCAATTGGTATAGCCGAATGTGTTATTTTATGCTCAAATGTGAACATAAGCTTGGTATGGATATACAAGTCAATTAGGTTGTCATTCATCGATACATATGAATAAAGTTATTTAAGATCTAATGCGAACATATGGTTGTCAATGATTAACGTGTGACACAGGCACCGTCATCTTTGATCGATTGTGCATATATGAAAAAAAATATGTGTATATATATATGTAAGAGCAGTATTTTCACTGTTCAAATGTGAACATAAGCTTCGTATGGATATACAAATCAATTCCATTGTCGTTTATTGATGCGTATGAATAATGTTATCTATGAGCTAATGTGAACATATAGTTGTCAATGTTCGAAGTGTGACATAAACACTTTTATCTCTAGTGTAATGTGCACATATGGATAACAATGAACGAAGTGTCACACAGGCACTGTATCTATAATCTAATGTTCATATGGCTGCCAATCATCGAAGTGTGACATAAACACCATTATCTGGATATATCATAGATGAGATAGTGTTGTTGTTACACACACACACACACACACACACACACACACACATATATATATATATATGACAATCATATGCATATATTATAGATGTGATAATACTGTTGTTACACATATATGCATGACTTTGATATGGATATATCATAGACAAGATAATATATATATATATATATATATATATAACAATCATATGATTATATCATAGATGAAAAAATGTTGTTGTTATACACATATAATGACAATTATATGGTTAGATCAGAGATTAGACAATACTATTCTTATATGTAAATATGACAATCATATGTACATACTAAAACAGACATAAATGCTGTTATACATGTATATCCCTAGCAGCTATTTGTTAAGTTAGAGTTTAAGTAATATTATTCTTATGCATATATACTTGGCAACCTTGATATTGATGACAACTATATCGATGAAAATGATATTATCAACATGGTTTCCCAAAATAGGTGATATCCCAAGGAACATGTGATCTAACATACAATATGGGTAGAATGATATTTTTGATGTGGTTTTCTATAACAAAAGAGATAGTTAGAATAGATTAGGGCAGATTTAGGTAGAAAGGAAGATTGACTTGTGCAAGAAAGAAAGAGAGATTCAATGGTGAGGTAGAAGAAGACTATTGATGCCACAAATTTGCTTGGCTTTGCAACGAGGACATGTTCAACCATAATTCCAAACCAGTGAATCCAGCACACGATACCAACTCTAGAAATTGTCAAGCCCAAAAACTAACCTGTGAATCCAAAAAAAGAGCCAACAAGTCCAACTAACCAGCCGTTGAGTCCAAGGCATGTTCCAGGGAACTTATGGACAATCTACTTTCTGTTTATATTAAAAACTTCCTCCATCCTAAGCAAGTAACCAATATTAGTCTAGAATTATTTTGTAGACCTTTTAGAGCACAGCCATTAGAATCTAGGCCTTGAAGGTATCCTATAAGAGTAGATTTCATGGTACATATCCTTCATCTTACTCCATCATGTAACCATAACGTTGGGAAAAGTATTGATCATACTGACAGAAGTTTAACTGCATGCTATGTTGTTTCCATTTACACACAATATTGCAGCTTTGAAGAGATGTCATAGAAAATGTTTTGAGAATTAAGACCTCTACTGATAAGCAATGTAACTTTTAACTGTTGTTAAGATAACTTCTTTTTATTTCCATAAGAAGTTTTGGTTCTTTTGTAGAAATATTGTCTCAGACATATCATCGATTTCAAAACTTTAGATGACTACAAACTTTTACCAGTAGAATGACAACAACAAAGAAATAACTATGACTGAGGTGTGTTCATGATGAAATACATACTGGAGGTAACGTCTGGAAAGGAACCTAGCTTCACCCAAGCTCATGTTAACGATAACATTAGAGATCTTTTGGAAGCATGCTTCAAATAAGTAGACATGCTGAAATTTGAATAATATAGTCTTTGTAACAATTTCTGTTAATTTTTGTATCTTTGTAATCATTTCTTTTAATCAACACATTTGTAAATGTGATTATTTCAATAATTTTTCTCCATGAGTCTTCTTGGCAGATGTGTTGTTATCTCATTCTCTCGTATCCATTCCTACCGTTCTTGTCGTCAACACGTTCTATGTGATGGTAGACTCGTTGTTATATGATTCTTTGGTTATGTTACTTTATCACATTTTGGTGTCAATTTACTCTTCTCATTCCATTGTTATCTCATTCGCATGGCCTTCTCTGTCATTATTACATTAATTCATCTCTTTGTCTTCTTGTCAGACGTATTGTTTTCTCATTCTCTCGTATCTATTCCGGCCCTTCCTATCGTCATCGCGTTCTATTGTGATGGTAGACTCGTTGTTATCTCATTATTTCATATGTTATTTTATCACATTTTTGGTGTCCATTTACTTATTCCCTTCCATTATTATTTCGCTTGCACGACCCTTCTTGTTGTTATCGCATTAATTCGTCTTTGTTTACTTATCATCTTCTTGGTAGATGCATTGTTGTCTCATTCTCTTGTATTCATTTTGGCCCTTCCTGTCACCAACACGTTCTATTATTATGGTAGAGTTATTATTATTTCATTACATTATTTTATTGCATTTTTGATGTCCATTTACTTATCGCCTTCTGTCGGATGACTTTTCCTATCGTTATCACATTAATTTGTCTCTGTTTACTTATCGTCTTCTTGAAAGAAGCATTATTATTTCATTCCCTCATATCTAGTCTGGCCCTTCTTGTGGTTATTGCGTTCTATCGTTTTTGCAGACTCGTTGTTATTTCATTATTTCACTACATTAATTTATCACATTTTTGGTGTCCATTTACTTATCGTCTGCTGTTGTTATCTCATTCGCTCATCACTGTGTGCATTGTTGTATCAATTCCTAATTGCATTAATTTGTCTCCGTCAGCTTGTTGTTTTCTTGGTAGCGGACACATTGTTATCTCATTTTCTTATATTTATTCTATCTCCTTTCTATCATTATCGCGTTCTGTTGTTATGGTACACTCATTGTTATCTCATTCACTCTTAGCACCATGTGACTAGTTGTATCATTTTCCGCACCATGTTTGTGTTTAGTTATCACATATTTTGTCTCCATTTCAATGGCTGAAATCATTTATTGCATGATACATTGTAAGAGCCGACTACTATTAGAAAGGATGAATTAAATCCATATGGCATTGTAACAATTAAACAACATCAATTATCAGAATGTACTTAAAGTTCAGGCCTACAAAATATGTATAATATAAAAAACTTAGCAGGAGTTTTGAAAAACTGTTGGGATCATATACATCTTCAATATACATGAACAATAGGCAGGTCTCAATTGCACCATTTGTAGACAAAACATAATAAACTTTTTGATGATGATTTTATTGCTTGATTTTTCTAGTCCTACCTGTTTCCTCTAGGGTGCTCTTTGTCCTACGCAAACTCATAACTGGCTTTCTCTTGAAAACAATGATTAGTAGGCCAGTGCCTTTGTATTTTAGAACTTTCACCCTGGCACTATCGAACACCATACTAGCACAACCATGGCTTTTCTTCTTCTCTAAGGGTTCCCAGGTGACAGGACTTGCTGCTTCAGGTGGCTTTTCATTGCCACCTTGCTGTCACATCACAGATTCAAAACGTTCTTTATAGCTACATTCACCAACTGTGTCATGTATTCGTAAGCTTGGTCGTTTCTCACTGCTAGTTCTGCAATATACATGAGTGTCCAACACAGTTTCTAGTAGCAGGATAAACTATGAGACTTATGACCATCATATGAAAGAATTTCAGGAGAAATCTTCATTAACTCCATCTTTAAATTTTTGGTCCATCTACCTAGAATGTAACTCTTTGGCAGTTCCCGAATGTTTTCTCAGTCGAGTTTTAGAGCATGGCAACACAAAATACCTTTAAATTCAAAGGACTTATAAAAACAGTTAAAATCACCTGTTTTGATGACGTAGGTCACAGACACATCATTGATCTTAGTCGAATCTCCCCCCTTTTTATCACATGATACATGTGGCAACTTGGTTGCTATGCATGTAATTCTATATCACAGTTACTTGCTTGAATGTCCTCTTCCTTAATCCATTCAAATGCAGTTGATGTGTACACAACTATAGCTTGGTCAAGGATATTCATACCTAGACTTTGAAGTTGACATACAAATGTTTTGATGTCTTCTTCATGCACACAATGCCTAAGACCATCCAAACATTTGTCATACTGTTTCTTGAATCCAGATATTTGTAAGCTAGAGTACAGGCCCCTTTTTAGTACAGAGTGCATGCTCTCCACTCTCTATGTGCTTATCAACTTCGCAAAAAAGTATTGTCCTTCATATGCCAATGCCTACCTTTTTTTTGTCTTTATACAATTTTTGAAGCAGCGTATTTTCTTATAGGTTATATGCTTCATTTCCACATACATTCAAACATCTCACCATCTTCACACTTAAGAACACAACTTGCAAACCTTTCCTTAATGCCAGCTTTGTAATTCATTAGATGCCCTATGTTCTTTGCTACATTTAAGAATATATGCCACAAACACAAATGATGATGTGCTTTTGGCTATACGAGGGACGCTGCAGCTACTATTACAATGCCACCATTTGTCAGTACAACTTTGGGGTGCTACCCGTTTATGGCCTCGGTGAATACCTTGAACAATCACTCAAATGTCTCAGTAATCTGATTAAATGAGTATGTACCCCCCAGAAAGACAACTTTATGAGTGATGGTTCGAACACAAACGATGATGTGCTTCTGGCTATACGGGGAACACTACAGCTACTATTGCAATGTCACTATCCATCAATATAACTTTGGGGTGCTTTCTGTTCATGGCCTCAATGAATACTGTAAACAACCACTCACATGTCTTAGCAGTTTGATAAAAGGAGTATGTACCCCTGAAAATATAACTTCTGGAGTGATGGTTCATCTTGACAAACTGAGCAAAGGGCCACCTGTGCGTATTAGCTGAGACGGTTGTGTAAAAATTAAGCACATCCCAGAAGTCCATAATATAACCTAAACTTTGGATATGCTCAAAAGACATTTGTAGCATAACCATCCTCATCCATCTGAATGGCATTGTGGAAACCTGTATCGGCTTAATCTTTTTTGAATGGATTCAACCAATGCCATAATTTTTTCTCATTTAATCAATTTTGTCCTCTTTGTCCTCAAGTCGTTTCTATGATCTATACATCTGAATGGAACATTATCTCGGCCACCTTCTATTTTAACAAGCATGTCATGTGCCTTCTTTGGCGGCATACCTACACCATCAGCCAGTTCACTTATTTCAGCGTGCGACTATGACAATTTCCATTGCAACCTCAACATGTGGCTCTTGCGAGAAGGTGCCAATGGATGGTTGTGTTCAATCATCACTACACGAATACAATATTTTTGGGCACCTTCCCAACTCCAAATTGGCAGCACAACTCCTACGCTTGGTTACACATGTTATTGATCTCTTCCATTATTGTTTTGAACAAACATATAACCTTTGCACATCCCCGCCATGTGTGTTTATCTCCATCTAACCTTCCTTACATTGAATCTATGATAAAAAGAATAGCAATTGTAGAAACTGTTTGTTGGATCCTTGATACCGGACACCATTCCTACAATAGAAACATGTTCTTCGGGATCCTCTAGCTCAAACTCCATTCATACAATAGGAAAATCCAACCCTACAACAGGACCATGTTCTTCGGTATCCTCTATCTCAAACTCCATTCTTATAGAAGCAACACATTGTTCAAGTATTCATCTCCTCCCAAAGGCACTCAATCTTTTGTTCCTCGCTATCCGATGATGTAGATATTTTGTACACTGTGCCATCTGCAATGCATAAAGTCGAGAGAAAGTAAAATAACATTTTAACATTATCTCAACAAATTATTTGTTTCACGCATAAATACCTTCCATTAAATAACATTCAACAGTATCTCATCATAAAGTCTTTCGATCAAACCTTATCTCAGACCATTTAGTTAACGCTATCCCCTTTAGAAGCGTTGTTGTCTCTTTTTCTCGTTTCCATTTCTGGCCTTTGTGGTATACTCATTGTTATCTTATTATTCGTTACCGTTCCCTTTGTTATGTGGTCCCCTACTTTGTACATGTGTTTTTTTCCCATTTTGTCTATCAATAATGAGAATGGTGGTTACGAAATAATGAGATGCATAAATGTATCCCCTAAAGTCATTAGCTTACACATTCATTATGCCATTATTTCGTTCTCTCAAGCAAACAAACCCGTTACAACGCAACATTGTCTACCACATGAACTGGGATGCACTTGTTATTTTGTTTGTAATATTATTCACCACATAAATTAGGATGCAATCATTATTTGTTGGATCAAAATTTTCTTCCTTTTTAAACTCTGCCATCACCTTTGCCTTTAGTGCCTCAGGAAGTGCTCCTTTGATTTATTCGAATATCCTACCGTAAAAAAAAATGCCCAATAGAAGCCATTGCGTTTGTCATTTAAAGTCCACGAACAAAAAACCACAATGACATTGTTGTGGGCTCACTATCCTTTCCTTCTGTTGTCATGCCCGCCATTTCTGCTTCAAGGCCAAGCTTTCTTCACTGGCAACCTCTAGTCTCTTTCCTTCCTTTAGCGGGAACTTTCCTCTCTTGTTTTTCTTCATAACTGTCTTCCTTCCTTTGAATGAAATAATGCAAGCAATATGAATGTAAAGTGTGTATATGTTGCGTTCGTGCAATGCAAGGTTATTCAAGTAAATATGCACATGTACCTTTTGTAGCACAAAAGTCATTACCAAAACATTACATATGCGTAGTATAGACTACCCTATATGGACATTCAATTAAATATGCACATGTATTTTTTATTTATTAAGTTCAATACTAGAACTTTACTTATACATAGTAAAGTCCACCATCGACAGGTCTAATTGGCTGTCCACTAGAGAGATAAATATATTGGGTTAGCATTCAAATATATATATATATATATACATATATATATATATATATATATATATATATATATATATATATATATATATATATATATATCTAGAGAGAGAGAGAGAGAGCCGATAAAATGAGAATTCATAGCAAAATTTGGGGACAAGAAGTCCCCTAAGTACAATAACAAACCACAAAAGCAAAATAAAAGACGAATATACAAGAAAATCGCACAGTAAAACGAAAATAGGAAGAAGTGGAGAGAGAGTGGATAGATGGCGCGGCACAGTCACCCAGCTGCAGACGGAGGACGGCGCCGTAACCGAAAAGCAAAATGGACATCCCCCTGCACCAGACAAGCCACAACATCCGGTGAAGAGAAGGTACCCCTGAAGACCTGGTTGTTGCGCTCCTCCCAAATGCGCCACCAAGAGAATATGAGTCACAACCTCTAGACTCATCTCTAGGAAGCAGACAGGTGGGGGGAAGGAGTAAAAACGAAAAGAAGACGAAGGGAGGGTGGGTCTGGAAGGTTGCTAATAAGGGAAGGCCAAGCAGAGGTAAGAACACTCAAGAAGAAAGGGCAAGAAGTAAAAAAGTGTACCCGAGACTTAGCCGCGGCGAGACAGAGGGGACACTAGTTAGCTAAACTGATGCCAAGGAACTGTAAGTGGTCAAAAGTGTTGATGTGACCTGCAAAAGGAGGCGAGACAAAAGCAATGGCACGAGGAGAAGGACCTGGGGACCAAAGAGACCGGGGAGAGAGTGATGCAACAGAAGAATCAAAGGAGGCCAGGTAAGAAGAAGAAAAGTGAAGCCCTGGGAAGGTGAAAGAGGTCAAGATGGAGGTGCAAAAGAAGGGAGGTCAGCAAGCCAGAGGAAAAGGGAAAGGGCACAAAGCAGATCGTACCAAAAGTGGGAGGGAGAGAGGTGGGAGATGGAGCTATCCGAAACACTAGGGGAAGACAAATCAAGTTTGGAACAAAAGAATAGGGTGATAGGAGAATGCTCAGTTTCCAAACGCCACCATCAAGACACAAGAAGGACTCACATGCCCGACTACCCAAGCAGATGCAGAAAGACCACCATATCCCAACGCGCAAGACAATCCGAAGGTCGATCACCATCCCAGATAAATTTACTTATAATCCTATCAAACCTTCTCAGAACAGCCATAGGAGGTTGAAAATCGCCAGGGCATGGAGGGGGACCGGCGAAAGACAATGCTTGGCAAGAGTAATACGACTAGGGAGAGAGAAGCAGTTTTCCCTACCAACATTGAAAGGCGATTCACAAGCTTCTGCTCCACTCCATTCAAAAGGAGGGAGTAGGAGGCGCAAGCGTAATCTGAAGACCTAAATAGTTGTCAAAGAGAGAGAAAGAAAGATGTGTTCCTCAAAAGTTGTCAAAAGATGTGCATTTAGGACGACACATGATTGATAAAAATATGCCTTTTAAAATAGTATTTAGCAATAGAAAGTAAAAATATCCTGCCATAGAGCTAAATACTATTGTAAAAGTTTTATTGTTATCAACATGTGTCATCTAATGCACATCTTTTGACAATTTTTTAGCAACACATCTTTTCTTTCCCTCTCTCCATCTCTCTACAACACACACACACACACACACACACACACATATATATATAATATATACATATATATGAATGCTAACTCGATATATTTTATCTGTCTAGTGGACAGCCAATTAGACCCGTCGGGGGTGACTTTACTATGTATAAGTAAAGTTCTAGTATTGAACTTAATAAATAAAAAGTGTATGTGCATATTTAATTGAATGCCCATATAGGGTAGTCCACACTACGTATATGTAAAGTTTTAGTAATGACTTTTGTGCTACAAAAGGTACATGTGCATATTTACTTGAATAACCTTGCATTGCACGAATGCAGCATATACATACTTTACATTCACCTTGCATGCATTATTTCATTCAAAGGAAGGAAGACAGTTAGGAAGAAAAACAAGAGAGGAAGGTTCCCACTAAAGGAAGGAAGGAGACTGGAGGTTGCCGAAGAACACTTCTTTCATGTATATATTCATTAAAATTGTGCTTGTTAACTAGACATACAAAGGAATTTCTCCCTCCTCCATCTCTTATTTAATGACTTTCCAGTTCTCTGAACGTGAACAAAATGAAATTGACAAATTAAGTATATGAATTGTGCATATATAAGCGGTTGTGTAATACAACTGAGCTCTCCACCTTACTAGTTGCTGACATCAACCAACATGCTACCACAAATGCACGATTCACCATGTTCAAATCGGAGCAAGTCTTAGATTGTTCAAACTAATTAACCCTCAAGTCAAGATGTGGACTTGTTGATACTGCTAGAAAGTGAGAGCTCCGAACTTGAAAAGGTAGGCAGCCTCATTTGAACATCCTCCCATAAATATGTGGGTTTTCTGGCTGAATAAAGAGAATTCCATTGCATCCACCTTCCATATGAATAATTTTAACAGAGGAAGTTCCTGGTCTTTCTCGAGTATGTTGGGTTTAAGGCCATGCTCCTTCCGGTAATGGTTCATGATTTTGCTTCCTGCCATTTGGACATCTATTCTCTGATGCCTGTAAGCCAATGAATTAAAGCCAAACAAAAATTTTGCAGACAAAACTAGTGATAGGTGCCTCATCCTAGGTGAGGAATCAGTTACATGACTGAGGAAAAGAAAAGTAGGCATATCAAGGGACCTTAAATGCATTATCAGAAGTCTATCAATGGATTTATTTTTTTGGGATATTTCCAGTGGTTTGATTCTGTATTTCTTTCTCCTTATCTGTGCAGGCTTTGGGTTTTGAATTTGACAATGATGAATTTCATCAGTATGTTCATGGCTGACTGCCTTACGAGAATCTTAAACCAGACCCTGTTTTGAAGACCTTGTTGCTTTCAATGCCACAGTGCAAAATAGTATGTGGATTCCCCTTTTATGGTTGAATTAAAATACCCCTAGTTTTATTTTGTATGTGAGCAGGAAAAAAGTATAAGCTTTTCTGTAATCTTGATTATAGTTAGGTAAATTCCATTACATGCACTGTTCTGAATCTAATAAAAACCAAGAGAAGGAGTAAGAGAAAACTAATCCTAAAATTGAAGAACAAGATCCATTGCCAATAATGAAATTCTAAAGTCAGAACAACTTTGGCTTCAGACAGTTTTCGTCCTTTCAGTCACCACTTCAAGAAACTTAATGTTGTAGCTGTGGTAAGTCCAGAAATATGCTGTGTAGGGAATGGCTTTGCAAGTTTCTCTGGAATTGCTTCACTAAACATCATGGGCATTCCTTGCATCAGTAGGAATTTAAATTTTGAGAAGGATGATTTGATCTGTCAAGGCTGAAGTTGTGTAGTTATTCTTTTGAAATAAACCTTCGTATTCAGGAAGGTCTATCATCCTTATGGGGTCTTGTTAATTGCTTCTAAAGATCTCAAGAAAATGACACTAGGACCAAGTTTGTTGGATTTATTAGAGTAGGCATCGAAAAGTCCTTGCAAGAATGTGTATCTGTTACGATCCATATAGGGATCGTGTGGGTCAGCAGTTTATTTTCAAGTTGTCAGTATGGATCTGATTTCAGTAAGAGTAGGTCCAGTCCGGACCCGTTATCACTTGTACTTAAGCTGTAGATTTTCCCTAATTAAGCATGTTTTGGGATTGCCTTTCTCTCTCTCGTTCCTCCTCTCTTCTCCTTCCTCCTTCACGCACCCTTGTTAGTCGATGGCTAACACATGGTATTAGAGCTAGGAATGGACGCGCCGTCGCTGCCCACGTCCAATGATCAAGATGCCCTCTTTCAATAATGCCACCTTGGCAGTGGTAGAAGCGTATCACGCTTGGACTGAAGAGACGATCATCATAGTGAACAGGTGGCGGCAGACCATGGAATGACGCAAGCCGAGGCTGAGGCCCGTCTTGACACAGCCATAGCGGCAGGTTTCCCGTGATCTGCTGCAGCAAGCTCCCTCCTTGGCAGCACTCCGTTCGGCGACCCACACTCTAGCAACCGCTCTCCAGCGCACGTGGTTCCCGCCAGCTTGTTGGCACACACGCCACCTGGCTCCCTCTGCTTACCAAACGTAGGCGAAACTAGTCAGGATCAGCATATTCCACCGGATCAACGCCATTTCGTTGTTTCAGCCACCCGTCGCCAGTCACGGTATGCCCATCGCGCCCCTGTTTTCAGCCTCCCATCAGCACCGGTGGTGACCTTTGGGTCATTCGGATCGGCCATGCCCTCCAGCAGCAATAGCCGACCCGACGGGCAACAGCCGACCCGACGTGTGTGCCGGCAAGGTGGCGGGAACCCTTCCTGGCGCAGCTGGTGGGCAATGGGCGATCCGAATGACCCAAAGGCGACACTGGTGCTGATCGGAGGCTGAAACAGGGGCGCGATGGGCATACCGTGACTGGCGACGGGTGGCTGAAACAACGAAATGGCGTTGATCGGTGGAATATGCTGATCCTGACTAGTTTCGCCTACGTTTGGTAAGCAGAGGGAGCCAGGTGGCGTGTGTGCCAACAAGCTGGCGGGAACCACGTGCGCTGGAGAGCGGTTGCTAAGTGTGGGTCGCCGAACGGAGTGCTGCCAAGGAGGGAGCTTGCTGCAGCAGATCACGGAAACCTGCCGCTATGGCTGTGTCAAGACGGGCCTCAGCCTCGGCTTGCGTGCATTCCATGGTCTGCCGCACCTGTTCACTATGATGATCGTCTCTTCAGTCCAAGCGTGATACGCTTCTACCACTGCCAAGGTGGCATTATTGAAAGAGGGCATCTTGATCATTGGACGTGGGCAGCGACGGCGCGTCCATTCCTAGCTCTAATACCATGTGTTAGCCATCGACTAACAAGGGTGCGTGAAGGAGGAAGGAGAAGAGAGGAGGGAACGAGAGAGAGAAAGGCAATCCAAAACATGCTTAATTAGGGAAAATCTACAGCTTAAGTACAAGTGATAACGGGTCCGGACTGGACCTACTCTTACTGAAATCAGATCCATACTGACAACTTGAAAATAAACTGCTGACCCACACGATCCCTATATGGATCGTAACAGATACACATTCTTGCAAGGACTTTTCGATGCCTACTCTAATAAATCCAACCAAACTTGGTCCTAGTGTCATTTTCTTGAGATCTTTAGAAGCAATTAACAAGACCCCATAAGGATGATAGACCTTCCTGAATACGAAGGTTTATTTCAAAAGAATAACTACACAACTTCAGCCTTGACAGATCAAATCATCCTTCTCAAAATTTAAATTCCTACTGATGCAAGGAATGCCCATGATGTTTAGTGAAGCAATTCCAGAGAAACTTGCAAAGCCATTCCCTACACAGCAATATTTTCTGGACTTACCACAGCTACAACATTAAGTTTCTTGAAGTGGTGACTGAAAGGACGAAAACTGTCTGAAGCCAAAGTTGTTCTGACTTTAGAATTTCATATTGGCAATGGATCTTGTTCTTCAATTTTAGGATTAGTTTTCTCTTACTCCTTCTCTTGGTTTTTATTAGATTCAGAACAGTGCATGTAATGGAATTTACCTAACTATAATCAAGATTACAGAAAAGCTTATACTTTTTTCCTGCTCACATACAAAATAAACTAGGGGTATTTTAATTCAACCATAAAAGGGGAATCCACATACTATTTTGCACTGTG